>NC_139512.1:58551811-58834311 GCF_947247035.1 Vipera ursinii
GGCTGGTGTCTTCTGGTCCAGGCTGTTTCTTTGCGCCACAGGTCATTCTTCCCAGCCGCTTCACAAGGCAAACAAAGGATTTCTTGGCTTTTGGTCTCTTTGGCTCTCTTGCCTATTTGGCATGCTGAAATTCCTTGAAGTCTTCCGTTTCCCTGGGAGTTGGGAAAGATCTAGGTCAAGGAGAGGAACAGTTGTAAGCATTAGCCCGATCCTTAAGCAAGAAAGAGAAAAGAACTATAAGGGAGAAAAAAAAGATGGGGGAGGATTATAATAATAATAACAATACTAATAAGAGGAGGGGGAGGAGGAGGAGGATGGAGAATTGCAAGCGCTTCAAAGGCAGGTCCCCATCAAGCTTGCAGAGGGAAGGCAGGTTTTAACCTTTCGCAGGCAGGGGAGGAGGGCGCAGCAAGAAGGGTTGATTTGGGAGTCTGTGTGAGCGTTTGGGGGGAGGGGGGAGATAAGACCTGTAAGACGGAAGCCACCCACTGATCATTTCCCCCCCCCCGTCGCCCTGGGGAGTAGCGTGGTGCCTAATTTAAAGTTCACCTACCCAGCCACCGGGATGGCTTGCTGCGATCTTCCAGCAGGATTTGGTTTCCGTCTTCCTGGTGGGTCCCCTCTCTTTGCAGACAGGTTTTCTCCGTTGAGGTAGAAAATCGCAGGAACGCCGCCCTCCGGCCAGGGTCACCCCAAGCCAGCCAAAAGAGCTGTAGGCGCAGGCAGGCGGACCTCCAAACCTCTCCTGATCTTCACCTTCACCTTTCACTAACCCAGAGCTCCGCGCGCCACTTTCCGACGCAGAGATCCGCAACACAAAGCAACCGCCAAGTCATCCTGCGCAAGTTCTCTCTCTCTCTCTCTCTCTCTCTCTCTCTCTCTCTCTCTTCTCTCCCCCCCCCTCCACACCAAGGACCACTGAACTGAGTGGGCCTCCTTGCGGGAGTATAGCTGGTGGGATCAGCTTTGTTATTTCCACCGCCTCGCTTCCTCTCTTTCCTCCAAGTCACCTTCCCCAAGGCTGGGGGGGAAGGACGGAAAAGAGGTTTGCCCAGGACCATCTACTACAAAAGTATGTGGGGAGGGGGGGGGAGAAAGAGAGAATGCATTCATATGCAAATAGGTCTATGAAGATGAGAAGTTCATCATAACCTTCCCCCCCCTGGGGGTGAGGTGAGGTGGGAGAGAGAGAGAGAGAGAGAGTGCTAGGTGTTCTGGTCTGGTACAAATAATAAAGCTGAGGTGGTTGGGGATGGAACTGAGGGCCCACATCCTCTTCAGGACTTAGAGGACAAGGCCAGGTAAGTCCCACTGGATGGAGAAATGGGTTCAATTTATCCAGGCCTAACAATAAAAATCATGAGAAGAAAAAAAATAAAAAATAAAACTTAGGCAGCCTGAAACAGTGCCCTAGTGGTTGAACAAAAGCACCCAATTCTCATTTTAAAATAAGGCACTGGGGGAGGAGATTTTTGGGAGTTTAAATTATTTGGCAGCTTAAGATTCCCAGATTTAACTAAGCACCCTTATTATTTCAAAGGATACCAAAAGATCTAGCCCCAGACAAACACCCCACCTTTCTACCAGTTGAGCTTAACAGAATCTCACCCTCTTTCTCAGCTAAAAAACAATTCCCTTTTCTAAAAGCACCATCTCTCCTGCTCTCTTAGCACAATCCTGTATTCATTTACTAGGAAGTAAGCTCTGCTAAGTCTTACTCTGAGAATCATGTTGACTTGTATGTTAATCATACTCTTAAAAGTCAAGTTCTTAATGGCCTGCTCTTTCAAAACATCTGCACGTCATTTATGATGGAGAGAACCTACAATGTACTATTTCTAATGACAGTTTTGTGGGTCTAGTAATTTCCAAACAACTTCAAATTTAATCCAAACAATAAATTTAAAATATTCAAACAGGGGAGGGAGAAAACAAGATCACATTTTTAAAAAGGTACATCTAATAGGCCGTCTGTATGTCATGATCCTATTAGTAATGAAGTATGGTGGGTGCTACTACATGGTGAACTATATAAGGGATCTATTGGTAACATTTATTCATACAGTCCAGAATTTGAATCCTTTATTATATAAAGAGTGGGTAAGTCATCCCTAGAGAAAAACAAAAGGTTTAGTAGCTTGGTTGAGAGTTGTAGGTAGATGGATGTAAGAGAAAGTTTGTCAAAAGGGTTTGGGGAGAGGAAGCTGATTGTTTTCACAACCAATAAAGAAAAGACACAGCCTAGTTATCTAGCTCCTTCCTTCCTTCCTTCCTTCCTTCCTTCCTTCCTTCCTTCCTTCCTTCCTTCCTTCCTTCTTCCCCTCCCTTGATGGCATTTGAAAAAGTACTTTGCAACTACAATAGAAATAATAATGGGATAGTTAGACGCAACAGTTATGATTCCTTCTTCTTGCCCGGGACACCCTACGAGAATTTTTTTTCAAAGGAAGAAGGAAAATAAATGGCAACTGAATAGTTTAATCCACAGAAAGCGGCATCTAAACAACGTGCCTGTTTACACACCTTCAAGATGAAATGCGTGCAGAGAAACACACTATCGCCCCACCTTTTTCTCAGCCACGATTATCCACCAAGTTTACCTAATTAATGCTTATTAACCAACGGGGGGGGGAATTCCTCCCTCCTATGTCTTTGTTTAGGCTTGCAATTATTGAACCAATCTGGCTTCTACATACCACTCTTTCCAGATCTATGTCTGTACTCACATATCCACACATACGATTTGGAGCACACCCATTATAGTTCCCCCTCCTCCCCCACCCCCCAAAAAAGCTATGAAACAGCAGGATTAATCCATGCTGTTGGATTTTCCGCAATATACAGTTCAGGACAAGAGTTAGATAACACACCAGGTACTTTGTCAACTGGGCCAACAGACCCCTTCTGCTGATTCGTTTAGCTTTGGAAAGTGGTGTCAGGCTAAGAATCTACCCTGGAATATAGATTTACATATCGATCCAGATCGGGATATAGAATTCAGATAGATCTATATACAGTATATATAAAATCTGTAGACTATGAAGTCTATAGGGGGAAAATGGGATTAAATAAATAAAAATACCGGTAGAACTTCAGCTTTTTTGTTTGTTTGTTTGTTTGACTCTTTAACTTTTTTTTCTCCTTAAAATAAAATAAAAAGGATTTCGGAGGTGCTCCCCAGATTTTCTGGCTTGGCAAACTAATCTAGCCGAGTTCCAACAGCGACTGCGGGAGAACTGGATATTGACTAACAATCAGCTCATCTTCTTGAGAAAGTTAGGAAAACTTTGGATGCCATTTTTTCTCAGCTGCCTTCATCTCTCTGTTCTTCCCGATTTATTATTATTTCTTCCCGATTTAATACTTCGAATTTTCAACACCCCTCAACGCCACCTTTCCCCTTCTTAACGGTGATACCAATCTCCCTGCATTTGCTCTTATCACTCGCCTGGCCGAACTTCTGTTCCTTTTGTGCCGGGCCTTTCTCTCTCCCCCCCCCCCGAGTTTTTTTCTAGGAGGGTGGAAGTCTCCTTTTAAAGCATTTGAGATAGCATCTCCAGGAGAGAGATTATTTTTCTTTTTCCCCCCCCTGCTGAGAAGGGAGCCCGTTTATTGCCTTAGCCCTGGACATTTTGCGGACTACACAATTGCAACAAATGAAGAAGTTGTTCTCCGCGGACTCTCTGCGGGATCCAATTAGCGGGGCGGGGGTGGTGGTGGTGGTGGTGGAAAGAAACCTTGGACAAATTCTGCAGTGATTTGGAGGAACGGTTGCCCTCCTTCCCGAAATTGTCCCTAAAACAGGATGTTTATTTTCCCCTCTCCGCTCGCTCGTGTGCCCAACAAAACAAACTCTCAAAAGCAGCATTTCCCTAGTCTTTTCCAACCATCAACTGCGTTTGAGTTTAAGAGCTCTGAAGAAGCTGAAGTTCTGCCTCTCTTTCATCACAGAAATTGATGTCATTCGTAAGGACCTAAACGCTCAATTCGGCAGAGTCCGTGACATCATTGCCACATAGCTTTCCTCCCCTTCCCCTTCTTCTAACAAATCTTTGTACATATCCTTCTATCCCGAGAGAGAGGGGGGAGGGAGGGAGGGAGAGAGAGAGAGAGAGAGAGAGAGAGAGAGAGAGAGAGAGAGAGAGAGAGAGAGAGAGAGAGAGAGAGAGAGAGAGAGAGCACCAAATATCCCCTCCAAAAAAAGCATACATGTAGAAGACGTTTTAAAAATGGCATCAAGTTATACACGCCTTTTGGAATTTAGAAACGGAATAACAAGAACTGCTTTATGTCTATAACTGTACTGACACAACAATCATACACAGTTCACACCTCTGCACTCACAAAGGGCCGGAAAGGTTTGCTTCGCATCCAAACGCTCAAGAGAGAGCCCAGACCTAAACAGCTAGGCCCTGCCGAGTTCAGATGGCTTTATTTATGGGCAAAGCTGGGATTGCAAGGTCTCATTAAAGTCAACGAGGTTTCTCTTTTCCGCACTTAAGTGCGGCTCCAATGCTGGAGGCTTGAACGACAGTAGCTTGGTTGCGTTCAAATGGTCCTTAATGTCACCTCCACACGGCTAGCCCTTGCAAGGAAAGCTGCTTGAAGTTAAAGCCAGGAGCTTGCCAGGCAACCCAACGAAAACGCCAACCTCCTGGCAGGACAACTCCGCGGTTTTGTGGCTGCCCCTGCAAACTGTTTTGATTGGAAACTTTTGCAACATTTTACAGATTCATAACTTGAAAGCAAAAAAGGAACGGGCCATGCTGTATTTCTTTCCTGCCCGGAAATTCTGCTTGGAGCAAATGATTCTTTAGCCATACTGCAAAAGCAGCAGGAGCTGGGGGGAAAAATTCGGCCCTAAGGTTTCCAGCTTTAGTTTTTTTGCAGTTTTAAAAGCCTTTTGGGTATTAAAACGCCTGGATAAAAGAGACAAAAGCATTATGGAATATATATGAATTTAGCCTATTTTTTATTTCTGTGTGTTCATAGTAAACATTTTTTTGTAAGTGACAAACACGGGCATATGACCACAGTATCACAATCAAGTTTTTTTTTAAGACGACATTAACAATCACTCAAATTTATGCGGCATTTGCGCAACACAAGTTACATATTTGCAAGGTTTACCTATAAGTACAATAGGTATTAACATTTCACTACATTTAAAAAAAATAAAGGTGACCTGTTAGTGACCACATACATCTAAATATACACAACACAAACTGAAGGCAATTCATGATTTTCTGTCCCCTCGGATTCACTGAAATGGGCAGTGCTGCAAAACTGAAAATTATATCATTTTGATGTATGATATTTCATATTTTAAAGAAAAGAAAACATTTCGCATACTGAGTGCATTTTCTAAAAACCCAATCTTTGGTCTAAAAGTAAACAAAAAGGAGGAAAAAAATAAGAGAGGGGAAATAGCTCTTTTTGTAAAAAAAAAGTGGAGGACAAAAGAATCCATGGTTCAAACGTAATTCTTGATCTTCTCTGCCAAATTGCTTTGCATCTTATACAAATGACCATTTGCATCATGGGATTTATCCATTTTTTTTTTGTATTTTTATTCCCACGATCTGCTCCCAAGCCACATATTCATGGTAACTTATAATACTGCAAACATGGAAAATCTAGCAGCCCAGCATTTCTTCCCGGAATTAAAATGGCCCAAAGCATTTCAGATATACATCCTACGAGATTTTAATATTAATACTCCCTTCCTTCTTCCCAAATGCATTGTCTACGAGGTATTCTTCCCATCTTGCTGACTCGCCTCTTGGTTTGGAATCATAAACCACCTTAAAAAAAGGAACAAACGTACAGAAAATGGGGGAGGGGGGGGAAACTTAATAAAAAATACCTGGACTCTTTTTTTTTTCCTGGGTGAGTTTTTGCTTTTGTTTTTTTTTTTTTCCTTTCCGTTTTGTTCTTTTTCATAATCTCGCTCTCGTGCTCTTTCTCGCTCGCGCTCTCTCGCTCTCTCGCTCGCTCTCCTTTCGCTATCATTTACAACGCAAAGGTGTGTAAAATGTTCACTTACAGTCTTGGCTCCCCTGGAGGTTAATGTATTAACGGGTTGGAGGAAGACCCCTGATTTTGATGTGTGAAATAATCAGAAAGTCCCCCCGACAATCCTGTGGTGAAACTCGGCAAGGAGGGTCTTAAGGACTCGCACGGGAGCGTGGAAGGCGCCTGAGGCGAGGTGGAGGAAGAGGCGGCCCGGCCCGTCATGGAAGAGCTGCTCTGCGAAGTCATGGAAGGGTGAGGGACGTGGGGGAAAAAGTAACTGGTCTGGCCGGCCGCCAAGAGGTTGACCGAGCAGGGGTTGAGGGAGTAGGTGCCCGAGCAGGGAACCGACAAGCCGCAGGGCACCGAGGCGGCCAGGGCCGCCGCCGTGAGATGGTGCGTGGCGTAGGGCAGCTCGCCGTTGACCAGCCTGTCCACGCTCAAGCCGTTGGAGGCGGAGAAGGAGTGGTTGTTCCCCAAGGAGTTCTGGGTCAGGACCGAGCTGTAGGGCATGGGGTGGCTGGGGTAAGCCGACGTGCTCCCGTTGTAGCTCAGCGTGCTGCTGGCCCGCGGATGGTGCAGGGAAAGGAAGGGCGACATGGGCCAGTACAAAGAGCCCGCCCTGTCCATGAAGGTCAGGCCGGTGGAGGTCAGGCGGGCGCCCCGCTTGAAGGCCAGCTTGGCCCGGGAGGTGGTGGAGCGTCGCCGGAGCTTGCCGGTGGTGCCCCCGATGAAGACGTCGTCGCTGGACGGGTCCAACATCCAGTAGTTGCCTTTGCCCGGGTCGTCGTAGTGCCTCGGCACCTTGACGAAACACTTATTGAGCGACAGGTTGTGGCGGATGGAGTTCTGCCACCCCTGCTTGTTCTCCCGGTAGTAGGGAAAGTTTTTCATGATGAACTCGTAGATGCCGTTGAGGGTGAGGCGCTTCTCCGGGCTCTGACGGATGGCCATCATGATCAGGGCGTTGTAGCTGAAGGGCGGCTTCTCGTACTTGCCGTTCTTCTTCTCGCCCTCCTTTCCTCCGCCGTCCCCGCCGCCGGCCTCCTTGGCCCCTTCCGGCACCCCCTTCTTCTCCTCGGACGGCCCTTTCTCCTTGTCGTCCAGCTCGGCGGCTGAGCCGGCTTCCCCTTTGCCGGCCAAGAGGTCCCCTTTGACTACCTCCAGGGGGCCCGAGGGGGCCGGCGCCCCGGCGGCCGCGGCCGCCCCCACCCCGGGGGGCTGCAGGAGAAGCTGGCTCTTTTCTTCCTCCTCGTCGTCCTCAGCTGGGGTGGCTCTCTGAGGCTGCGGCGGCTGGGCTGGGTGGTGGTGATGGTGGTGGTGGTGGTGGTGATGGTGCGGGTGGTGGTTATTATGGTGGTGGGGATGGTGCTGGTGGCTGTGGTTGTTGTCGCTCTGGACGGCTTCGGGCACCAGGCTATTGATGCTGAAGGACGACTTGGGCAGCATTTTCACTTCCTTCCTATCGCCCATGTCCAACATCACACTCTAGGCAGGAGGGGAAAGTCGCACAGCCGGGTGGAAGGCGAGGCAACGGGCGCGGCGAGGTCCGTCCTGGAGGGCGCAGCGCCGGGCGGCAGTGAGGCGGCGGGAGCGGCTGGGCACTTGCACACCACGAGCTCCAGAGCTTTGCGAGGCATGTAGCAAGGACGGGAGCGCCTGTGCAGGGGATGGAAAAGACCAACTGGCTCCTAGCAAGGGAGCCAGAGCCAAAGCCACGGGAGGGGGGGGAAGGAGGGGGTGCAAAATGGTTCAAAAAGGGGATTTTCCAAAGGGCACGAAAATATGACTGCGCCCCCCCTTGAAAAAAAAAAGAGCCCCAAGTTCTTCTGTCCAAACTACTTCATGGTGCCTGGAACCCCCCTATTCCACCCGAGCAAGGGAGGGGGGGAAATCAGCTGCCGGGCTGAGGCTGAGAGCAGCAGAGACGGCTTTAGCTACAATTAATTTCCGAGCTACAGACACACACTAGGGCTGTAAAAAAATTTTTGGTTTAACCTTTCTCCCCAGCTATCCAATCAAAGAGCGCGGCGTGCAGGGACGTCTCTCTTCCGACTACCCAATCAGCGCCGGGCTTTTTCCGCCTCTTCCCCTCACTCTTTTGCCGACCTCCTTCCTTTTTCAGCCCGCGCAGCCCTACCGGAGGGCGTAAGGATACCAATCGGAGGGGCGAATCACCGCGGCAGGTTACTTTTACCCGCCTCTTCCTTCTTTTCTCTTTCCTGGCAACACCACTCCCTCCCCCCCCCCCATCATGTCACTCTCCAGTGGAAACCATATATGTATATCTATATGTGTATATAGGGTACGGCTGGAGGTACGCATGAGTATCTGTAACGCCCATATACACGTCTCCCTACTTGTGGATGTAACCCCCGTTTCTGCTGCCGGGGGTGGGGGTGGGGGCGGTGGCCGAGAGGAGAGGAAATGGAGGAGGAGGAGGGGGGGGAAGAGAAAGGCACTACTTTGCGGAACCAGCCGTGCCGTCTCGCCGAGGCCCAACTTCCGCGGCCTCTCCCGCCTGGGCTCCCGTGGCGGCTCTTTGGCTGACTTCTGGAAAGGAAAGCGGCCTCTCCAGCCTTCCTTTGGCTGCGACGCACCTCACCTGCCGGAAGAGGGAGGGTGTCCTGCGTTGGCGGGCGTGGACTCCGGGGCTGGCGGGCTTTTGGCAACGGAGCGGCGGCAAGGCCGGGAGAGCTGCCAGCGCTTCTCTTGAGTCCGGCCGCTGGAGCATCGGGCTCGTCCTTCTGGCCGGGAGGGGGTGCGAAGGGCATAAGTAAAATAATAAATGAGCAGCAGGTAAATCCTCCTCGCTCCCGCTCCCCCAGCTCTCTCTCTCTTTCTGTGTGTGTAATCTGGTCCCCTCCCGGTGGGGCGATGTCCTCCCTCTCCGTCTCTCAGAGCGATGCTGGGCGCGCCTGCTTGGCTCCGGAGGAAAAGGCCGGCGAGGTTCCAGACGAAACGGGCAGCCCTGCATGACTTCCCTTTGCAAAGGCTCGCTTGGACTTTACGCGGGAAAAGACTTTTCGGTACAGGCGGGAGGCTGCCTGTCGCCTGGGAAGTGGGACTCGCTTCAAAGGAGAAATGCGCGGAGTAGCGCAGGCTTAAAAGACGTTCGTTTTATTCTAAATGCCAAAAGATAAGGGCTGCTTTCTTTTCTTGTTTCACCCCCACCCCCACCCCGTTAGGAGAACCGTCTCTTTTTTATTTATTGCAATCTTGATCGTAAACATACGCCTAGGTTAAAACATTCTTCATCGATGCTAGTGTTCTCGAGAGCCTGTCTTTTGCATCTTTTACGCCCGGAATTGGCTGGTTTGCCTTTGGTTTTAGTTTTATTCTCACTGGGAGAGGATCCTCGGAGGAGGAAAAGGTCGGTTGGATAAGAGAACCAACTGCTTCCCTCGCCGGTTTGGGGTTGTTGTTGCTGGGTTTTTTTCTTTCGTTTTTTTTTAAAAAAATTTAATACGGATGGAAAGAGGCGAGTTTGCCACGGTGAGGGTTTCTTTGAGAAGGGAATTAATCATCCGGATCAAATCCTCTCCTTTCCAAATCCTCTCCTGAACCAGACGCGCAGACTTTTGCTAGAGAAAGAAAGCCCAAATCCAGAGAGCAAAGTGTCCCCGGGGCTGGGCGTGGGTGGGTGTGTATTGCGGGGGGGGGGCGGTCGGGGGAGGGCAGGGGAATATCCGGATCAAAGTTAAAGCGAAGCTGTCATCACTTTATCCACATCAACACATCAATACGTCCAGAGCATGGAAAATGTGAGCTTGCGCTGCAGAGCGAGGCCCGTTTCAGGAACGGAGGGAGGGCAGAGCAGAAAGCTGTTTTAATTAACGCTGAAGGTTCGCCAAAGAAAAATAAAAACTTATCTGGGAAGAACATGAACCTTT
Organism: Vipera ursinii; assembly: GCF_947247035.1. NCBI lineage: Eukaryota > Metazoa > Chordata > Lepidosauria > Squamata > Viperidae > Vipera > Vipera ursinii. Next base: position 58,561,717 of record NC_139512.1, read on the forward strand.
TTCAGGAGGTAACCGGTGCCGGAGGAAGGGCTGAACTAAAGAAGAAGGCTCTGTAACAACAATCATTCCCTTCCCTAAAGCAAGCAGTAAGAAACTGCATTTAAAAGGATGATTTAAAGTGATTTAATCCACTAAGAACTATTATATCTCTCTTTCCCCCCCCGCCCCCCCCAGAACCTGAGGTCTCGTCATTCTTCAAGGGGTTGCTGCTTGCCTCTATTAAAATGGTGTAAAGTTGGAAGGTGTGAAAGATAAATAGCTATTGTCAGTGTTGTTGTTATTGTTATTATTTTTAGAAAGCTTCCCCTAAATCTCTTTTTTCCTCCTCAAATTCTGGGGGAAGAAGATAGCTTAGGTAAACACTGACTGATGTGGAGCAACCATACTATATGATATGCAGGAAGGAAAGTGTTGATTAACACAGAAGGGGGAAAAAAAGCGAAATTAGCTGATTGCATGCTCATAAGTGCAAGCTGTCATTGAACTGCTTTTAAAATAGACACAGCTGGGTGTTTGTGTTGCAAAAATTCTTGTGTTTTTGCTAATACTGAAATAAGCATGATTTTGTATACCAAACATTTTCGGATCATTAAAATTTGTAATCTGCTCTGGTTGTGAAACACAAAAGAGAAGCAACCGATTCCTTTGGCTGCCACATTTGCTGATATGATATTAACTCAATCAGGTCTTGACAATTGGGGCCATTGTAACCCGTCTCATTTTTTTAAAAAAAATCTATTTAATATACACAATATCCAATATGAGTGTAGTATGTTAACATGGAATTGACCTCCCTCTAAAAATGTTTTATTCTGAAACAAAACTGAAGGAGAAGATTTGCATTTACTCTTATTATTGATGTCCTTTGTTGAAAATGAACTCTTCTGAAGTCTCATTCTTTCCTATTGTTTTGGGATCTGGCATGAAAATGAAAAAAAAAAGGACAGAGACCTTTTGGTAACAAATAATAGGAATAAGTAAATCCACATTTTGTTCCCGGGTTCTTACCTAATCTGTGAAAAAATCTGGGAAAGCTATACTTCCTTCCTCCAAAACATAGATATCAAATTGATGTATCACATATTTGAAATTGTTTCAGAGAGCAGTCCGAGTCTCAGTCCAGTGTGAAACAAAGACTAAAATGTTGCTGATCTCCATTATTGAAACAGGGTTGCATCTAGATCCAGCACCAAACTCAATGAAAAGTTCATCTACATACAGGAAGAATACAGGCTTGGAAAGAAATTTGCATTAGAAGCAGTTCAGAAGAAGGTTGTCTCTCTGCCACCCCATGCCCACCTCCCATGAAGGCTGAGATTGCCATTTCCAGACTGTTTATTTCTTTTTTTCAAGGGTAGCGTCTGGTCACTCAAGAATGTCCCTTTTTTTGCCTAAAGGCTCACTTAAAAATAACAAAACAAACCCGATGGGAAAGTTCTGGTCACAGGTGCACCATTAATCAGCCACATTTAGAGCCCCCAATTTCATTCATTTTCGTGAACCCAAATGGCCCAGGCGCTCTTCTTCAACCAATTCAGACCAGTTTGGAGGACAGAATGGTTAAAACCAGGAGTAATTAATTACTATTAGGATGCCGTCGGGAGGGAGGGGACACTTTGGGGCAAAACCAAACTTGAGCACTTTCAGACACATTAGTTTTCCTGCCAGCCAGCGTTAATTTCTCCTGCAAAGATCAACTGCGGGGGGGGGGGGGGGGATTTTGTCAATTCCCTTCCTATGCCAGAGAACACCAAAACAGAAGATCTGCAAATTTTAGAAGCCCGTCCCACACCCGGAGTTTTTTTTTTTTTCATTTTGGTCCAACAGCAAGGATGAGCAGATAAACAATTTGTCTGAAACTTTTGGACAATGTAAACCTCCACCCCCACCACTCCAGTCATTTCAGAAGTGAGAAGTGGGCGAGTCTTAGGGTAACTAGAATGAGCACTTGATTTGGGGTTGCCTTAAAACAGTGGTTTCCCACCAACCTAAGAAAGAGACTTTGCGAAAGAGACTTTGGTGTAACTCAGAGGCGAGGAGATGAACCTAGCAAGCAAAAGACAAGGAAAGCCCTGTTGCCTAACTAAATTTACCAATTGTCCACATTATTCTGAGGAGCAATCTGTTTTAGACTTATGGAGATGGGAAGAGAAGCCCATTGTCCCATTTAGGAGCCATGGGTACTTGTCCTTCCTCCGGTTGACTCCCAAGACACCCAGAAAGAGCTGAGGCCAACCTGAAATTCGCCTTCAAGAGCCAGCTTAGTGCAGGCCAAGTTCCTGTTCTTAGTGCAGGCCAAGTTCCTGTGCTCAAGGTGAGGGGCAGGTGACCCACAAGGCTGATGAAGAGTCCAGTGCTGAGGAGAAGGCCACCTCCTGGGCTTTGTAGCTTGAGAAGAAACAGGGCGCCTTTGTCTACCGCAGCAGCGGTTAGTCTGGGCTGTGGGGTTACCAGAATCACTTTTGCAGGGTGTTCCATGGAAGCACATTCATTTGGAAGACCTTGGTTCTGACAGTTCTCCCTGCCTGTCCCGCCTTCCTTCCTTCCTTCCTTCCAGATAATGGTCAGCTGCATAGAGGAAACAATCGGGCTTGTGAATATTGGCAGTGGCAGATCAAATAAATAAATAAATAAATAAATAAATAAATAAATAAATAAATAAATAAATAAATAAATAAATAAATAAATAAATAAATAAATAAATAAATAAATAAAATAAACCGTGGAGAAGAGAGAAAATGGCTAATGTAACTTTTTCCCTAACCTAATGCTGTCCATATGTAAGGGCTATAAGTCCCATCAATCTCAACCAGTGGGCCCATATTGGCTGGAACTGGTGCGAGTTGTTCTTCAACACAACTGGATGAACATCAAGTGGGCCAAGGCCACAGGAGAAGTTTCTAACTTGTAAAGAAAGGCTGAGCGCCCATAAAAGTAGAGGGGGGAGGGAGAAGGCAGATCTCCCTCTCCCCCAGTTTGCAAAGGGGTTTCCTGCGGACTCTAGCCAACGCCGGTGTCATCCTGAGCAGCTGGGAAGGGCGATAACATTTAGCGATTAGAAGTTTCTCTCTTTAGCGTGTTATAGCTTTCTTCTTTGGGCTTGGCTTACAGGTTCTACCATTAGGTTGGCGAGAACAGTAGTGAACTAAACTTCCCAGTAAGAGGTCTTCACACCAGGGAAGTGTGACTTTGCCGCAGCAGCCCTGCCTCGTCACTCATTAGGAAGCCCGCAGGTTGTCAGCGGCTTCTCCTTTTGGCGCGCACACGGGTGCGCGCGTTCACACACACACACACACACACACACAAACTGAAACTAAACGAAGGAGCACATGATTAAAAGACAAGCGTCTACGGGGCCTGTCATTTCAGCATCTTTCCATCATAACATTGTGGCACAGGGAAATTTGCTTGAAACCCTCGGAAAAAAAAAATCGATGGAAGCGGAGGCCTGAAGGGGAGGGCTTTCAATTTGAGCGAATTGCTGCCTCCGGATTGCCTTCTGCTGAAGAGGAAAGAGAGATGCTGGCAAATACCAGGGGTCTCCAGGGGACTTCTTGGAAACCTCTGGAGGCATCGCGGACTTCTCTTCGAGCAGGTAGGTGGGCATTGAGAAGAGACTCGGGAGTGGGGGCGTAGTACGTCTTGAATTGATCCGCTTGGGGTTAGGGGATAGAACAACCTACCGAGCCCAATTTCCCTCCAGCAGGTGTCGGAGAACTCCCCCTAAAGCTGCAACTGTCTGGGACACTCCGTTTCCCGTGACTAATGTTTGTTGGCAAGGCTAAGGAAGAGGAGGAGGCGGCGCTGGTGGTGCAGGCGGCGCCTGGACTCTAGCGATCAACACTTTTCGGGTGCAAACCTTCCAACAAGTCAAGGCGAGATCAGCTTTCCTTATTTCCTGGGTTATGCAGTCCACATCACGCTTCCCCCACCACACCCCCAAGAGAAACTCACGGGGTTGCTATACAGGAGGCGCAATTCTCTAAGGCCCGCTTGAGAATCTTTGGAAAAAGGTGGGCAGTGTTATCTCAAGGGGGATCCGGTCTGCTTCGGAGGCCCCGTCCTGTATGCTGTTAGCATGGAAGGAAATCCCACTTGGCTTATTGCCAAGGAAAGACCCGCGCATCTCCCTTTGGCCGAGCTGCTTGCCGGTTTGGGCCTATCGAAACAGCTTGCAAGCTTTCCACTTACACAGGTCTCTTTTCAGAAGGAGAGGAAGCGAGAAAAGAGTGGGATGCGTTGAAGAGAGAGCCACAGCCCCGAAGCTTTCCAAGGCACTGAACTCAAAAGCTGTGTTGAATCATAAATTATTGGCGGCCGGGTGGGGTGGGCTGCTAATCGGGGTGGGGTGGGGGAGAAAGTGGAAGATCTGAAAGCGCGTTTCTTTCTTTGCCTTTGGGAGAATTAGGGTAAGGGGGAATACAGTGGCGGGGGAGGGGAAGAAAAAGGAAAGAGGCGGCCGCGGACAGCTGGTTTCCAGTGACGAACCTAAGAGGGAGGCATCCCATAAACTCCTTCGACTTTAACTACCCCCGAAAAGGCTACGAGTTTAAGTTTTAGCGCTCTAAAAATAACGGGCGTCGCCGCCGTGCTACTGCTTCGCCTCCAGGGCTGCGCCGTCGCGTCGCAGCGTTTGCCTTGAAAGGGAAGCAGCTTCGCGCCCAGGGATTCGGCGGTGTGTTGAAATCGGAAAGCCGTACAGCTAGTTGAGAAACCAATGCCCAGCACTGCAGCCTTGTTGGAAAACAATCTGCTAGATAAAACGAGGTTGGGACGGAGCGGGAGAGAAAATGTCTTTCGAAGTGTTGTGCGCGTGTGTGTGTGTTTAACATAATAAAGAGAAGTCCTGCCTGAATTTTTCTTCCACATTTCAACAGAGGCAAACCAGAAGTTTTCCATACTAGGTCCTTGGTGGATAATGGAAAAACAAAAACCTTGCTTAGGCGTCACTTGTGCACTGCTTTGGTTTGTTTGACAGGTTTTAGGGCAGGTGCTGGAATTAAGTCAGGAAATAAGGTGACTAATCCGGGCTGTCTCTCTCCTGGAGAGACTTTCAGAATTGTTACCGGCACCTATTGTCAAAGGCTGTCCGAAAAGGATGCAAACGTTTTGCCTGCAGATGTGGTAGGTTGAATCCTTCACACAGTTGACCCGTGTGCCACAGAAAGGCATCGTTGTGGCAAAACTTACTATTGCAAGTGGATGAAAAAGTGGAAACTTTTGAAATTAGAAATCAGCCCTGGGTTGGAAGGGTGGGAAGGCTAGAGTAATCTGGAAGTAAATTCCACTGAGAGGACTTGCTTCTCTCTGCATGGAGTGGCCACAGAGTGAATTTATTTCTCGGTAGAATATACAAAACTTGGTAAATCGTGTCTAAGTAGTTATTTCATTTCTGCTCGAGGGAAAGTTTTTAAACTTTCTGGCTAACTCGTGGAGGCTTATAATGGTTGAAATAGTAGATTACTAATGTTAATTATTTTTCTTTTAATAAAATTTAGACAACCAACATATATACATTTCACTTCAACTGAACACAACCCTGAACATAGATTTTTAGGGCAAATAACAGTACACGTTTTGCTTCACCTTTCCTATCTCTTACTTCTATGGAGATTCCAAGTCATCCAAGTCTCCCAAAGGAGCTTTTTCAAGAGGTCTTCAAGGGAAAAAAAAGTCCGGCTGCCTCTTGAAAAAGCATCTTTGAGTTTCCTATCTCTTCTTCATAGAAGATAGAGCAAATTAACCCCAAACCAAAGTCTCAGCCTGGATTTAGGCGGAAATACCTTACTTTTTCCTCAATCACTCAGGCTACAATAATTGTTATGGCTGGGTTTGGTAGAGAGATAATAAATTCTCCCAATTGGAGCATACAAATCAAACTGCGCAGGGGGCTTCACAGCTTGGCTAAAATCCGTCCGGATTTCATACAAGGAATTGCAAGCGTCCCATCTCTCTCTCTCTCTTTCCCTCAGTCCCTCCCCCACCCCCACCCCTCTCTCCTGCAGAAAATGTGCAGAAATCGGTCACCGCAGACGCGTTTTATCCCTTATCTCCGCAGACCGAAAAGTAAGGCGCTCAGACGTGTGAACTCTCTTGTCTGACTTCCCAGCGCTCTTCTTTAAACTGACCCAAAAGAAGCCGAATCCCCTTTTGTGGGGCGTGAAGATGAAGTTTCGAAGCTATCAAATTCGCCCCCCTCCCAAAAAAAAGGCAGTGAAGGCGAACAACAGCTTGCCTTAGCCTTCTTTCCTTTAATTCTGCCTCTAATTCTGGGACAGCGTGTGAATTTAGTTCAAAAGACCAAGCTGGAAGCGCGGAGACTGAGAAGGGAAGGAGGCCCAACCCTACAAGCGGGCGTTTTTTTTTTCCCCTCTCTGGGCCTGGTTGCCTGACTCTGGCTTTCACTTGGTTGGGTCTCCTTCGGGGTGGGAAAAAATTCTGGGGAGGCACAGACGTCAAGGAGTTCAAAGAGTTGGAAGGGCTCTTCAGAGCCTGGAAGACCTCCTTGGGAGGGGTTGCCTCAGCTTAGCCGTCTTCCTGGGACATCCGTTGGACCCCCTCAGTTCCCATTGACTCCAATGGAGAAATCTGCGTTGGTTGCCTTTTAGATCCGTAAACAAAACAAAACAAAAAAAAATGATAAAGAAGAAGGAGGGGGCAAGGGAGCAAAAGAAAAGACCGCTCTGCCCCCCCCCCCCACCAGGGTTCCCTTCTTGTTTAGCCCTCCCGCTGGTGAGAAGGGGTGTCTAAACTTTATTTTTTTATTATTTTTTTGCGAGCCTCCCCCTCCCTCCCTCCCTCCCTCCTTTTCTCTTATCCCACCTGCTACCCAGCGACGGATAAAGTCGTTATGGGTCGCTCTTCCAGGCAAGCAAGGCTAACGTTATAGCTCGAGAGTTTTCCAGAGCCCCTTTTGTGTATTTGGATTTCTTTAGCTCGGCAATTATAGCAACAGATTTCCTCCTCTGTAAACACGGACGGGGGGGGGGCTTGGGGGGGTGAGGGAAACTCCTCCATCGTGTTTTTGATTACTATTTTTTGAAATCACGGTACAAACAGCAAACTGAGCCATTGCATTATTTTGTAACCCGAGAAACATCAGCAAATCAAAAGTGTCCTCCGGGGGCCCTTTGTCTCTCTTGTTTGTGCCCCTGGGCGCGCGCGCTTCTTTTGCGGAGAAAGCGCCGGGATCGTTCGCACTTCGGATTCCTTCTCGGCCTTCCACTTTTGCTTCGGAGGGGTTCCTGCAGAAACTTTAAGATGAAGGAATTTTTTTTTTTTTTTTTTGCGGGGTGGGGGTGGGGGTGGGGTCGCAGGTTTACACTCCCGTAAAATATTTTAGCAACCCGGCAAATCGCAGTCCCCACGTGATGGTGCTGGGCGAAACCTCTGAAAGCCTGGCTGAAGTTAGAACCGCTTTGCTCAAAGGGCGCGCGATACAGCCTTATTATATAAAATATCTGACTTCTCCTGCCGAAATAAAAAAAAAATCATTTGCAAAAAATAAATAAATAAATCTTTTCCCTCGGACAAATGGCTGTTGCTCCTCCCGTTTTGAGAGCTGGAGTCACAACAGGCAGAGCTGTCAGCCCTTTGATATGGGCCAAAAAACATTTCTAAGGGCGGGGAACCCGATCCCTAAGCCTGGCGTCGGCTTCTTGCAGCATTTGGGGCTTAGCTGTAGCTTCTCTTACCTGACCAGCAGCTCAGACTTTATCGATCTGTTTCTTTACAATAGGATCACTGGGTGTACCCCCTCCCCTCCGCCCCGCATCCCGCCTGGAACCAGAATGCTTTCACTTGCGAGTGGGTTCCAATTATAACAAACGAATTGGAGGGGGGGATTTAAAGCCCCTGAAAAAGTTGGAGACACATGGTTTGCAAAGGCCGTTGGTTCTACTTTTCAAATATCTTCCCGCTAGCTTAGAAAGTGCTCAGGGGGACCAGGACCACCCCTGTCTTTCTTTCTTTCTTTCTTTCTTTCTTTCTTTCTTTCTTTCTTTCTTTCTTTCTTTCTTTCTTTCTTTCTTTCTTTTCTTTTCTTTTCTTTTCTTTTCTTTTCTTTTCTTTTCTTTTCTTTTCTTTTCTTTTCTTCTTTCCCAGCACAGGACATTGGCAGCTTTAGAAAAGCCATCGAGAAGGAAAGAAACACTGCCTGCTTGCTGCCTACAAATAATTCTTCTAATCCTTAAAAGATCCATTAAACACAGAGTATTGACTAAAGGGCCCACAAAGAGTAGGGCTAAACTTGGAACTTCCACAGTCAGAAGCAGTCTACCTCTAAGTATGTAAACCTTCTCCCCAGTAGACGGTTTCTTGGGAGAACTTGGGTTTGGTAGCCCTGCGACTTAATGCCAGCCAACAATAGCAGAATTTTGGCTTTTACTGTTCAACCTCTTAGTCGTGTGTGTGTGTGTGTAAAGGAGAGAGAGGGGGGGAGGGACGGAGGAGGCAGGCTGAAACATGCAAAGATAGGAAGGAAAGCTTTGGTCCCCTTCGATTACCCATCGACAAGAGATCCCACGCACAGCACCAAGTGCCTGTATTAGCGAAGGAGCTGACGAAAGAGGCTTATTTATGAACAAAATGGGGATAAATAAGCCCATTGGGGAGGCTCAGTTTCAGTGTCTTTCTCGTCCCACCCACAAACATTAACCCTCCCTCCGGTAACGTGTGTTAAATCCGGAGGCCGGACCTTGACCGTCCTGGAGTCCGACCATCTGCTTTCCCAGTCACAGACTCCAAAGTCTCAGACTATCCGGGCAAATGAGGCCGCCTATTACGAAGGGCCGGCCGGAATGCCTGGGTAGTGGCTACTGCTTCCTTAGCCATTTAGGGTCTTGGGATAGTGCTCCATTGCTCCGCTCCCCTGGAAGTAAACCCCACTGCAGTCAAAGGGATTGGTCGTATAGGATCGCCCTGTGAGCCACCGATGGCTTTGTTTGTGTAATTGAGTCCAAAAAAGCACATAGGAACAGTATGTAGATAGTTAGTCTAATTGCTCAGAGGAATGTAATTGGCGTTATATTTTTCCTGTAGCAGTGTGTGTGTATACCTCTTCTCCCTTGATAAATATATATTTAAAACGAAGTCCTCCCCTGCCTGTCTCGACATGTTCTTATGTTTTGAAGAATGGAGAGGAACAACAAACCTATTACAATAGTCACCCCATCTGATTAGGCGTGTAATATTTTCTGTTTGCGCCTTTTACCCTTGAAAACAAATGGCTCCCTGGCTCCCCCCCCCCGCCCCATCTCTCTTTCGCATTTCGAAACCTTTGGCTGTAAAGGAGGTGGTGTTTTTTTTAAAAAAAAAAATACCCCCCCCCCGTTTGCTTACCCCCCCTCCCAACCAATCCCCAGCACCACCGTTGCCAAAAGAACCGAATTCTATTTATAAATGTTAGGGAAGTGTAAATTACTTCCCACCCAACAAAATAGAAACGGAGCGGCAATTTCCCAGCGAATACGATTCGAAAATATAGATTAAAAAAAGAAAAGAAAAGAAAAAAAGCGACGAAGTATAATTCAATCAAATTATAGAAAATTGCTTTAAAAATCCAGAGCAGGAGCGATCCATTATGTCTGTTTTATTAGTGACAAGTACAATTACACCAAACTAAAAGAAAACTAGTGAATATATAATTGGCCGTAATCACGTTAGTGTTTGAATAAAAATGACGGGGACGTTTAACACTTTGACAATAAAATCTTCAGGAGGAGGAAAAAAAAAAAGGGGGGGGCGGCGGTTGCGCTTATTTATTCCAGTCGGGTTTTTATATATATAAACGTGAGGAGGAGAACCTCACTTTTGTTCCGAAGCGCACATTCACTACCTTCACCCAGTTTTCTTCACCCCCAACGGGACCCAGAAAAGAATACCTGGGGTGCAGGTCTGGGTGGGGGGCGCCTGGGGGCGCTGACACTTGGACTGAGACCCTAGCCCTATTGTTTAAGGCCAAAGGATGCCACCTACAGGGAAAGGTTGCTATCCGTTGCCCCCCACCCGCAGCCAATCAGGGAAAAGAAGACGGTACCGTATTGCTATTCCTCCTTACTCTGTGTCCCCCCCCCCGCCCCCCATCACAATATTTGCTTTGGAATTGCCTCCATTTGTTAACACGCAATCGACGGAGGGGTCTCAGAAGTTCCTCCCGTTTCAGTGGCGATGAGCTGTGGAGTTTAGCAACAAGGGAGGCGAGGCAACAAGGCTGCTGGTAGACTGAGGAGAGCCAAAGGCACAAACCAGAACGTCTTTGTGCTGCCGTTCAAGTCCTTCTGACGATCGGTAAAACTATAGATAGGGTGTGAAAGATTTCTCGAAGGTGGATATTCTCAGCACACAAAGACATTGAACATGAACCTCCGGAAGGCCTTATAACCCTCCTTCCTTCCTTCCTTCCTTCCTTCCTTCCTTCCTTCCTTCCTTCCTTCCTTCCTTCCTTCCTTCCTTCCTTCTTTCCTTTGAATTTAATTGGAAGATGTCCTTCAACTCAGCCAGGGCCGAAATGACAATGATTTTTTTTTTTTTTAGCTCCGGTAGAAATCTTAAACATAGAGCATCTTCCAAACGGCCACAGCTTTATTCGAGGAATATCCGAAGCTGGGAAACTTTCAGCAAAGGGGCAGGAGTCGCATTTCTTTTTCAGTATTTAGCAGAACGAAACTTTCCATGATTCACCCCCTCGCCCCGGTTCAGCAAAACGTTGACTTGAACTAGTAGATCTCATAATTGTAATAGCGAAAACTCAGCCAATAATATTATGTTGTAACAACAGTAATAACAGCAACAGCAGCTCTAATACGTTAAATATACAAATATTGATTTGTGAGGAGACTGCATTCTAAGACTAATGCACAGATTTATTTATGCTCAGGAAAGAAGATAAAACATATTTTAACCATAAGCAAAAATAGTATCTTACCTGAATTAACATTTTTAAAGGGGGAAAGAATCTATGAACATGTGGAGGGAAAAAAGTCTAAATTCACAAGAATTATAAAACAGAAACAAGAAGAGAAGAGGAGGCAGATTTTTACAGGAACAATTATGGGACATAAACATGTTTTTATTTTTTAAAATGCTTTTGCTTATTATTTTCCAGGTTACTATAAATAGAACAGTGGTTCTGCTCCTTTGGAAATTAATTGGGAACACCATTTGAAGATAGCAACATTGTGATTTTGAGGCTGGATTTATGGTTTTTGAAAAATCCCATCCAGGAAAGGAAAGATTAAAGTCACATTTGACTAGAGAAAGGAAATAATTTAAACATCATAGCCATCTATCGTTGTGTTCTGTTTATCTAAAATGGCTATACTTCTGAAAAGAAACTTAGGGAAACATCTTGAAAGAACGAATGTGCTTTGTTTCCGAAGCCGTCCTAAACATTTCTCCCTGTACTTCCCAGCAGCCTGCCATATTTTAGTTTATTTTACGTGAAGAGGATCGGCCCATTCTAATTAGAGGGTCTAGAATTTCTTCATTAGAATTTTATTCAGTGGCAGATGTTCATCCTTTGTTACACTTTCCCTGCTGTTTAAACTGGGGGGGGGGGTTTCCATAGGATATGGTCACAAAAAATAAAATAAAAAATAAAGTCAAGATGGCGTCCAGGACGGTGGGTTCAAAGCTCCCCGTGCACATAAAAAAAACTGCTGGCGCTTTGACTGCATGCACCTTCCTGGCTGCCATCTTGACTTTTTTGACCATATCCTGTGAACACCACTGACCAAAGCGAGGCAGTCAGGCCCACAAAAAGTCAGCTTTATGATCTGCACTCCACAAGTACCTTCCACTCCCAGGACAGAATTAAAAAAACACACCGGGGCAGGACATTTGTGAGACAGGAGAAGATGGGAGGGCGAACTCTGAAATCTCCCACTCCAATTCTGGTATTTCCCTGTCGCCCGTAGCCCCCAGTTCGTCTCTCGAGGAGGAAGCCAGCCTCAGCTCACCAAAAAAAAAAAAAAAAAAAAAAAAAACCCTGGGCAAGAATTACCTTTCCAGTGAGGAAAGTTTGGCTAGTTTGCTCGCCTCCGACGTCATTGAACTAAGCCTTGGTCTTCATGCGAGATGCTTGCGCAAATCTTTTTCTCTTCCAGCGTGGACCTGAATGGATCTGTCCCCCCCCCTCACTTTTTTTTTTTTTGGCGGCAACGAAGGATTGAGAATGATTTCTTTCACGGTGGTCACCGCATTCCCACCTCCTTTCTCGGGATGGGGGCGCGTTTTTGACCCACTCGACGGGGCTGAATTTGGCTAGAAGGGAACAAACCCTCAGCCACAAAGCAAAGCGTCCAGGAAAATAAAAGCCGCTGGGCCGTGAAGCAAGAAACCGACTCTGTACTTCTCTTACCTTCGAAAAGCCACCTCCTCCTCCTCCTCCTTTTACATTACGAAAAGTTTTTTTTTCTCTTTCAGGAGGATGATAAGGCGATCTATTACAAATCAAATGTTTATGTTCTGCAAAGGTTTTTTTTGGGGGAAAGAAAGTTTCCCCACAAAGTGGCTGGGTTGAGCCGGGAAAGAAGAAGTTATTTAAATTGCACCAGCGCCATCTAGTGGCGGGAAAGTGATCTGCTAGCTTTGTGGTTCGAAACGGCGAGGCAAGGCAGCGGCCGCAAACAGACAAGAGCGCGTTTCCTTGTGAGCTCGCCCATTGAATTACACGATAAACCTGAATAAAAATAAATAAATGCACGGTTAGCCTTGCCTCATCTGGAGCGAATTTTTCCATCACGTCTTAAATCTTACAGATCTTCCAATATGGCTGGGGAGTTTCTATCTCTCCCTGCAAGAGGGAAAGTCTTTTTTTATCGGATGAACAACTTCCTGTTGCTTAGAGGTATGCATTTAGTCATAGTTGTACATTTTTACCAGGCTGTTTTTTTTTTTGGCAGAATAACCTATTTCTGCCAACAATAAAAAGGTAAAGGTTCCCCCGCACATGCGTGCTAGTCGTTTCCGACTCTAGGGGCCGGTGCTCATCTCCGTTTCAAAGCCGAAGAGCCAGCGCTTGTCCGAGGACGTCTCCGTGGTCATGTGGCCGGCATGACTAGATGCCAAAGGCACACGGAACGCTGTTACCTTCCCACCTTAGTGGTCCCTATTTTTCTACTTGCATTTTTACGTGCTTTCGAACTGCTAGGTTGGCAGAAGCTGGGACGAGTAACAGGCGCTCACACTGCTACGCGGCACTCGGGATTCGACCTGCCAAACTGCCGACCTTCCGATCGACAAGTTCAGCGTCCTAACCCACTGAGCCACCGCGTCCCTTTTTCTGCCAACAATACAGCCTGGTTAAAATGTATTTCTCCCTCTCTACTAGGATCTGCAGAAAACAATATATGTTAGGCAAGGATCCCAATGACCCTGAGCAGAGGTGTTTATAGACTTGCCTGACACATTCAGAGGGAGCTAAGTTGAGACCCCCTTACTTTTAATTCTCCTAATGCAGGGGAAGGCAACCTCGGCTCTTTTATGACTCAGGCATAGCTGACTCAGGAATTCTGGGAGTTGAAGTCCATGAGTCATAAAAGAGCCAAGGTTGCCTACCCCTGTCCTAATGTAATAGGGTTTGTTCCAGGTGAATTATGATCACAATTCAGTCTCCCTGTCCTAGGGATTGTTCCCATTTCTACACCCAACTACAGTTCAATTGTTTTTCTTCTGTGTCCTCAGCCCAAGGCTTTACTTGTTCTTAGTTGCACCATGGTTAAAAGTAGAAACTGACAGCTTTCAATAGCAGCCAGGAGGGACCACCAGGTGTATAAAATAAATTTGGTTTTTGTCATCAATTCCCCTTGCAGGATAAATCAGATCTCTGACTGTGAAAGGGAACAAAGAAAATGAAAGCATCATTGGTGAGTAGTTTCATATCAGCATATTTTTCTGCCAGCTCAAGGATGGACGGACAGCAATATATCAGCAGTGAAGAAATTTGTAATCATGAAGTCAATTACAAATGAATACTGTTAACTGAAGGGATAAGCAAGCATGTGCCCAGCTAAAATGTTTTGCTTTCAGTTACTAAACCAGAATCTCATACTGTTGGTCATTCCCTCCGGAGTATTTATGGGAATTGAACTTAATGTACCTTCAGGGGACCAAGTCACCCTCTTCTGGGTCATTCAGACATCCAGTGCAAGCCTATGTCTACAGTCTGAATACAGTACATTCAAAGTCAAATTTAAAAAGGCCATCGAAGGCTGAAGGGTGAATCTTACATTTTAATCACCAGTTGCAACATCTTTATCCACAAGGGTGGAAGATCGACCAGATGCCCATCTGAACAAATATTGTGTGCTCACAGATCAGAAGCCACCAACAAAGCATTCTGGCCATAACACCAGCACCACCACCACAAATTCATATGTGGCCGCTTTGAAATCAAGCCAATTAAATCCCTCAGCTTTTACAATTCTACATCTGCTTATCTTTTTGTCTTATTAAAATCAACGGGGGTAATTTCTGACCAGATAATCCAAAACCTGCATGGAAACTCCCTTGATGCTTACACTTAAAGATAAATATAAGATAAAGTAAATAAGTAAAATTATTACACTCTGAAACCAGCAACACAAACATCAATACATATATGAAGTGCAATATCATATAGGTAGTGTACTTGTGGATAATAGACAGATTTGAAAATACTCTTTTAATAGTCTTTCTTAGCTAGCACACCTCTGTGCAACACAACAGCAAGTTGTTCATCTGATAAAAAGAAACATAATATTAATCTGAATGGAAGAGTTAAATAAAAGAAGTAAAACCAGTTCATTGCATATCTCTACAAAGAAAGAATAGAGGGCAGGGAGTCATTTCAACAGTTACAAAACCACAAAGCCAAATCCTTTCATTAAAAAAAAAGAGAGAACTATTAAATCCACTACCTAAGCAAAGCAGATAGCAGGACAGTAAAATAGCTTCTGGTCATTGGGTACAATAAAAGCAGAAAGACAGAAAGCTGGGTTTTTTAATCTAGAATTCAGTTATCAGGATTTGAAAGGTCAGCTTGCCCACCTAAATCATGATTGCCACATCCCCATAACCTAAAAGATGCTGCCTTGTAGTCCTGTTACGGGTCACAGAGTAAGAGTCCTTGTGAATAGCAGTTCCCCCTGCAGTGGTTTTCATCCAGCTGGACTGAAAATTATCAGTAAATGCCAAAGGAGCCAGTCCATATGGGAGAAAAGAAACTTTAACCTTAAACAGTAAGTAAGTGTGAATGCTCTGCCTTCTCTACCTTTAACTCCCAGCAATCCAGTTTCCATGCCACTAGTGGCCTGGGTACTCAGAGCTTAAGATTCCCAGAACTTAGCCTATGCCCTCAGATGGTGGTGGTGGTGGGGGGGGGGGAAGAATGGAATTGGGCTCCATAACAAGTTGGATTCTTTCTTTTTCCCCACAAAGCTGCTGGTACAAATTACCATCCTTCAAGTAGGAACTGAGCTACCACATTCCTCTGAGCTGGGCGAGTCTTGTCTTCAACCTTCTCGCTTGTTTCTCTAAAGGTATAAAATATTAAAACATTTAGCTTGAGCAATACTGTCATAATTAACTGCCCATCAATGTTCTTTAGCAAAGAACATTGTTCTGTTTTAGATGTTGGCTAACAAAATAATAGCAGCAGCAGCAGCACCCCAGTGTTCATTAGGAGCCCTCCTACTGTATAGAAGACTCTGACAGGACCTCAAAGGATGCCAACATAAAAGATAGCCAGGCATTCCTTGGCTAGCTAGGAGGATGAAGTCCCAACTCTTTAAATCTTTTAACTATTATGACCAGGTTATTTGTTAATTTGATATCTTACCATTTCTTCAGGAGCAAAAGGCAACTGAGTCCTTCGGGAGAAGGGCGGTATAGAAATTAAATTAATTAATAAATAAAATAATAAATAAACTTACAGAGAAAGCATTTTATTTCCACCAGAAGAACTTTGTGAAGTCCTGAGGTTTGTTGGAGAGGGCTGGGGGTGGGTAGGTGTGTGTGTGTGTGTGAGAGAGAGAGTCTGGCCCAACATTGCCAAATGGATTTCTACCACTTGAAACTGGACTTGATCCTGGATCTATCCAGACCTTTCTGGTAAGGTTTTTTCAGAAGTGGCTTGAACTTTTCTCCATTCCTAGGGCTGAGAGAAAGCAACTGGTCCAAAGTCACCAGCTAGCTTTGTGTCCTAGGCAGGACTAAACTCATAGTTTCACGGTTTCTAGGTTGACACCTTAATCATTACACCACATAAGTTCTCTGTTTTTTTATTTCTGTAATTATTAAAAAAAATCTGTATTGGAATGGCATTAAAAATGGCTTTGGGTATTACATAAAATGATATTACATAAAATGATGTTATATAATTCATGTTTGAGCAAAATCAACTGCCTGTCTGTTGACAAAACCTTAACATTTCTTTGTAGGATTTCCATGAGAATGAATCAAAAGCAGTCCTGAAATGAACATAATTGCTCGTGTAACCAGATATCACTTTACAGTACGGGAACCCCATGCCCTGTGCACACAAACAAGAGGATTTTGCTTGGATCATGTAGCTGTGGCTGCCATTTTGACATACCTGCGTGGGATATATTGTCCTTAAAAAAACAAACCCAACCTTCCATGTTTATATCTCACTTGCCCTCTAACAGAGCGGACACATTGTTAAAATTATAACTAAAGAATAATTAATAAATTTGTTTTAAAAAACCATCTTCTGCGTTAAACCTCCCAAATCTAAGCAATGGCTTCACCTAATCTGAAAACTAGGAAAGCTGTGCATGCAATCCAGAGCATCTCTAGTGCTTTTCCTCAAAAGAGAACCACAACTGGTTCAGAATGACATTTTACTAGGGCCCGTTTCTTTGGAAAAGTGTGGAATTGGGAAGTTCAGGACTCCATGCGAAGTGATGGGTTAATCTACACAAACTTAACCCCCCTCCCCCATTTTCTCTAGAAGTGTTGATCTATTGACAGACCATTGTAGGTTTCTTACCACTGCCTTCTTCCTAGACACTGTACAGCTGTGAAATTTCCTCATGATCTCCTAGTTAAGTCTTACCTTGCTTAGCTTTTTTCAAAACTAGCCATCATCGATTCAGTGGGTGAGACAGGCTGGGTGTCACCTGAATAGTTGTTGGAAGAAGTACCTACCTTCATTTAAAAAAAAAGAAAGTCCACTCCTTCAGATGAGCCTCTAGCACTTGCTTTCAGGCTTGCCTCAAGACCCAATAACATGTCAGAGACAGAACCTTTTTGACAGGGCCTTACCCCCTCCCCCAGGTTCTCCTTAAAAGATATTTGTGGTTGTTGGTTAACTTTCCAAAGGGCGCCAATCTCTTTTCTATTTCATTCTACTTTGGATTTTAGTGATACACTGGGTGATATCTTGTTTAAGCTACTTTGAAATCCCATTTTTAATTTGAATGAGCTAAATGACCAAATGAAAGGTGTCTGTATTATTAACTGTAGCTTGTTACTGACCTCAGGATCAACACAAGTTTTAAAGGATTTCTCAGCTGCACTTGCTGTATTGCAACCTGCTTTATGAAGGTGTGTGCTAGACAAATGAGATAGAAAGAATGGAATGCAGGAATACAGGGACTAGATCTCTTTTTCAGCAAAAGGGAGACTGGAATGAATGACAGCATCAATTAGCCCTGTCACTTTCATGAAGTCCGTTTTGTTTTCAGCCTTCTTTTGAAAAGAATAAATTCTGGTCCCAAACCATGACAGGGATGAATATCTTGTGTGACAGGAAAAAATGGCTGCAGTTTTTTTTCCTCCAAGTCATGAGATCCAGAAACTTAGTTTTTTTGGTTTTTGTTTTAAATGCAAATAGTCTTCATTTTTTAACAAGAGAATTTTTCCCTACCTGCACCTGGAGTCTGAAAAATATTTAAAAAGAGAATTCCTCATCCTCTACTACTCCAATTAACTAATTTTCCTTTTTAAACAGATGCCTAATTGTTGAAGGAGGCTCTCAAAACGCAAGGAAAGAAAGGGAAGTGACTATGTTCAAAGACAGCATATTATTTACTCCTCCAGTTTTTAAGATATTTTAGCAAAGAAAACCGCTCATAAAACAAACTGCTCATAAAACTGTTCAAAGCCAGATCTTGTTTTTTTTTCTTTTTTTCTTTTGACAACAACCTCTTCCCCTCTTCTAGATCTCACGTTTCTTCCTTTGCTTGCATTCTCCTACACCAGGGGTCGGCAACCTCGGCTCTTTTATGACTCGTGGACTTCAACTCCCAGAATTCCTGAGCCAGCTATGCTGGCTCAGGAATTCTGGGAGTTGAAGTCCACGAGTCATAAAAGAGCCGAGGTTGCCGACCCCTGTCCTACACCAAGCAGGGCAGCAGATTTTACAGGAAGATCAGAAACTCCGCAGGAGTTCGCTGGGCCCTGCCATTCCCCTTTCAAAGGTGGGTCTTGTTATTTTGGGTCAGGTCAAACAAAAGCGGGCCCTGGCTGATCGTCTGCCTACCTGCTTCCAAGTGACCTGAGGGAGGCTTAAAAAAAGTTAGCCGCGGGGGGGGGGGGGGCGGGGACCTGCAATTTTATCCTGTCGAAATCAGCCCGGGAAACGCTGCTGCCTTTTACAGCTTCCTTTTCGTGTCCTCCCGTTCCCCTCCGCTTCCAAAGTCCATATCCAAAACTCTTCAGGCAAACCAGCTCTCCTCCACCCGCAGGCCGACCCGGCTGGGTATGAAATGTTCTGTTGGGTGGGAACCACGACAACCCGGGGAGGCGTCAGACCCGATCTTGCAATGCCCCCAAGAGGTTTCTAGGTTTTCTACGAGTGCGACTCTCTCTCTCCACGCTTTACATTTGGCTCCAGAAAGAACTTGCAATTGGGGAAAGGGTGTGTGTGTGTGTGTGTGTGTTGTTTCTCTCTGTCCTCCTCTCCTTTGCCTGCTCTTGCTTTGCGCGAAGTGTTTTGGGACGGGGGGGGGTAGTGAAGGACGAGTGGAGGAGGCAGGGCAGGCAAAAAACTGGCGAGCTACCCACCTCCACCTCCACTCCCAATCCCCCCCCCCTCTGCAACCAGGACTCCGAGCTTGGTCTCCAATTGACGGAGCTCGTTATCATGCTGGGCTGACTCTCAGTCGGGGCGGGTGGTGGTGGTGGAGGAGGAGGAGGGAGGAGGAGGAGAAAGAGTAATGGGAAAGGGGGGGGCGGCAAACGCGCCCGCCAGCCCACCCCAAACAAAGCCCACGCAGCTGTATTTGAGCTGGCCCAGCGCTAGCAAGACGTGCTGCCGTCTAGCTGGGCTGGCCGCTGCCCCTCTTTCCCCGCCGGGGAGAGTTAACGATCGGAGAGGGAAAGGAGTGGGGCTGGCCTCGAGAAAGACCCCGAGGGAAGGAGATGGGGGGGCGGGCTTTGGCTGCCACCCAACCCGGCTGAGCCCCGAGAGAGGGACGCTGGCTGTGAGAACAGGATGGTGGCCGGAGGTCGTTTTTTACTGCTGACGATAACGCGGGAGGCACTGAGACTCTGGCGTTGGACTGCGGAGGCTCTTAAGGAGAAGTTCCCGACACGAGTTAGAAAACCGAACGTGAAGACGGGACCTTGGGAAGGGTGGGGGGGATTGTTCCTCCCGAGCACCGAGAGGTCGGCGCTTGTTCTTCCTGCCTCCCCCCCCCCCGCTCCCTGTACAGGTGCAAGAAATCATTCTATCCGCGACCCCTGCCAGCCGAAGGGATCGCTCGTCAGCAGGGCTGCGAAAACAGCTCCCCCCCTGCCCCCCTAACTCCGCTCCGCGTCCAACCGGTTTGCCTCGCTGGCAGCCAAGAAGGCTCTTTTCCAAGCTTGGGGGGAGTCGAGCGTGTCTCGCTTCGGCCCCCTTTGTCGCCTGCAAGCGGGCGGTTTTTACTCTGCTTGAACCAGAGTAAGAGACCCCAGGCCCTGGGTCGCCCTGGAGAGCAAGCAGCCCATGTCCGGCCGGCCGCTGAGCTTTCTTGGTTTTTGTTTCCTGAAAGGGCAGAAAGAGAAACTTGGAGATGTTGTGCTGATCTGCGGTATTTCCAAGCCACCTTATTGTTCCAGAAGAACCAGGACTGGACCTCTGCGCCCAGCGTCTCAGCTGGTTCATTTCAGCTCACCAAAGTGAAAGCTGTAAAAGCAATTAAAGTGGATTTAATTATTGGCCTAACTCCAACAAGCAAAGGAAATTGTTTGCATGTGTGGTGTGTGTGTGTGTGTGTGTGCACACACACACACACACACACGCACACACACACACAGAGAGAGAGAGAGAGAGAGAGAGAGAGAGAGTCACTTGTACTGTACTATGTAGCCGCAGTCTGTGTATGTTTAAGAGAAGTGTGTTTTAGGTTTCAGGCTTATATTTTCTGAGGCTGATGGGAATCTCCCTCTCTTTCCTCTTCCCTGTTGGAAAAGTTGATGTGTTTGCATATTGCATATTGTGTTAGCAATATTGTGTTAGCAATATTCAGAAATAACTTATCCTTAAAGATTTAAAGGACAATTATTTATTATGTAGATATCGCTATGCATGAACTTGTGCATACCTATATACACAGGGGAAAAGAAGAACAACCTCCAATGTATATTTTGTAATAAAAAGCTGGTATCTTTGCTCGAAATGTTCAAAAAAGAAGACATTTGAAATAGTTCAGAATTTCTCTCCTTTTCGCTTGGACGGTACAGGTAACCCTCGACTTAACAACAATTCATTTAGTGACCGTTCAAAAGTTATAATGGCACTGGAAAAAGGGACTTATGACCGTTTTTCAGAATTACCACCTTTGCAGCATCCTCACAATCATGTGATCGAAATTCGGATGCTGGGCAACTGGTTCATACCTACGACTATTGCCGTGTCCAAAGGCCACGCGATCACCTTTTGCAACCTTTTGACAAGCAAAGACAATGGGGAAGTCAGATTCACTTAACCGAGTTACTAACTTATCAATTGCAGTGATTCATTTGACAACGGTGGCAAGAAAGATCGTAAAACGGGGTAAAAGTCACTTAACTAATGTCTCACTTAACGACAGAAATTTTGGGCTCAATTGTGCTCGTAAGTCGAGGACTACCTGTAATGCTGAACAGTTTACACGAGTAATTATAAACAGTGAATCCTCCTTCTGAGCTGTACAGAACTTCAGACTGGAAGGCAAAAAAAAGGAATACAAAAGCTTAAGGAAGCAAGAATCTGTCCTCCTCTGCAGGGCTTGAAACCAAATGCACCTTTTTCTGGATTCCCTCTCTGACAGACCCATGATTCTAGGAATCTGAGTGCTACACAATCTTCTACTGGATTCACTTTCCCTACCTCAGTTTTGGATCCAAAGCAGAGTGTCATTTCCATTAGTATAGGATCAATTCCCTGGCCTGTCAGAGAGGGCTCTTCCCCTATTAAATTGCAGTGATCTGTACTCATCACCTGAATCAGCCGAAAGCTAAAGCAAAATGTATTTGGGGTCTTCACTGCTGACCCCGATTCTGCCTCTGTACAGCTTTTGTTCTCAGTCCTCAAGATAATGTTCAACAGTTTATACACCCAGTGTAGCTGCTATTGGATGACGCCAGCTTAAAAGAATAACAAGGTCAGAATGGACCTTCTAGTCGGAAGACCTCCTAGTCGGAAGCTTAAGAGACTAAATTCTATTTTAATACCAGTGCAATTAAGGATGATTTAAGCCTAAATCACTTATAGGCAGGAGACGGATAAAGGCCAGGTTATGAGGCCATGGCAGTAAAAAAAATGTTTGTGCCATGGTTAGATGAACATGACCTTGTTGTTGTTGTTGTTAGTTGCGAAGTCGTGTCCAACCCATCGCGACCCCATGGACAACGTTCCTTCAGGCCTTCCTGTCCTCTGCTATCTTCTGGAGTCCATTTAAGCTCACGCCTACTGCTTCAGTGACTCCATCCAGCCACCTCATTCTCTGTCGTCCCTTTCTTCTAGTGCCCTCAATTTTTCCCAGCATCAGGCTCTTCTCCTGTGAGTCCTTCCTTCATTAGGTGGACAAAGTATTTGAGTTTCAGCTTCAGGATCTGGCCTTCTAAAGAGCAGTCAGGGTTGATCTCCTCTAAGACTGACTGGTTTTGATCGCCTTGCAGTCCAAGGGACTCGCAGGAGTCTTCTCCAGCACCATAGTTCAAAGTCCTCAATTCTTTGGTGCTCAGCCTTTCTTATAGTCTAACTTTCACAGCCATACATTGCAACTGGGAAAACCATGGCCTTGACTATACACACTTTGGTTGGTAGGGTGATGTGTCTGCTTTTTAGTGTGCTGTCTAGATTTGCCATAGCTTTCCTCCCCAGGAGCAAGCGTCTTTTAATTTCTTGGCTGCAGTCCCCATCTGCAGTGATCTTGGAGCCCAGGAAAATAAAATCTGTCACTACCTCCATTTCTTCTCCATCTATTTGCCAGGAATTGAGAGGGCCATATACCATGATCTTTGCTTTGTTAATGTTGAGTTTCAAGCCAACTTTTGCACTCTCCTTCTTCACCTGAATCAAGAGGCTCTTTAGTTCCTCTTCACTTTCTACCATTAGAGTGGTATCATCTGCATATCTTAGGTTGTTGATATTTTCCCGGCAATCTTATTTCCAGCTTTTGATTCATCTAGTCCTGCCTTTCTCATGATGTGCTCTGCATATAAGTTAAATAGGCAGGGCGACAGTATATAGCTTGCCCCACTCCTTTCCCAATTTTGAACCAATCAGTGGTTCCGTGTCCAGTTCTCACTGTTGCTTCTTGACCCGCATATAGGTTTCTCAAGAGACAGATAAGACGGTCTGGTATGCCCATATCTTTAAGAACTTGCCACAGTTTGTTGTGATTCACACAATCAAAGGCTGAACATGACCTTAAACAACCTTAAAAACTATGCCTTTAGTCAGTGTTTCTACAATTTTAAGATGTGTGGACTTCAACTCCCAGAATTTCCCAGCTAGCCCTGTTTCATGCTTCCCCATGATGGCTGGGGAAGTCTGGGAATTGAAGGCCTCACATCTTAAAGTCACTAAGGTTGAGAAACACTGGTTTAGGCTGTTTTGGTCAAAGTGTTTCCATAGAAGTGAGAAGTTGAGGTTCTAATAGTCCAGCTAAAAAGCCAAAGGAACCTCTTGCTTCTAAAGGAAGGAAGGGGGCAGTAAGGCTTAAAATCAACACCCCTGAACAAGTGAATCCTGTTAGGAAGCCAACTAAAAATGTGTGCATGCTTCCAAGTTCTCCATCTCTGTTTACCATCAGACAAGAAGATAAAGCCAACCAACCAATAGGAGGGGTAAGAGTAGAAGGCCTGGTATGGTTGCCAGGAGGTCTTGCAGTTGGGCTGTGTGAGGCTCAAATGAGAGGATATTTTCCAAAAGGGCTCTAGCAAGGACTTGTAATGACCTCAAGCTCCACCTCTGCTAACTCTAGGCTGAGGGGGTGGGAGATACAGAAGTAAACAAAGCATTGGCCCCATCCCTGATTGTTATTAATATGATGTGGAAGCTGAATTGAAAAGCTGTCGACAGCTGAGATCCTCGACAAACTGATTTTGGGGAGTGAAGGGTGCTTAGGCAAAAGGAGGGCAGTTTGTATGCCACTTCTTGTCCTCAAAGTGGGCCCTAAGCCAGGGGTAGACAACCTTGGCTCTTTTATGACTCATGGACTTCAACTCCCAGGATTCCTGAGTCAGCTATGTTGACTCAGGAATTCTGGGAGTTGAAGTCCATGAGTCATAAAAGAGCCAAGTTTGCCTACCCCTGCCCTAAGCAAATGACTTTGTGGTAAACTTTATGGCTGTGGGGGTGGGGGGGGGGAAAGGCTCATTCCTGATGGTGCTGCCTCACTCATTTGTTGCTTGCACTTTTATCCCTTCACTCAGGTGGTCTTCATTTGCTGCAGTGTGGCTTTAGCTCTCTGTCCTGCTCTTGTTCCAGTAAAATTCTGTGGTTTCTTATACCCAAATCCTGCAGGGGTGGAGAAGGGCCAAATAACCAGACCTCACAGTTCCTTTGGTTCTTGCACAGGATATTGCTTCCAAGCCTATCCATTTGCAATCAGAGTTGACATCAGATCCCCTACTTGCCCCTCACCTAGAGGGGCAAAAAAGCTTTCCATCAGTCTGCTCCTGGGTGCCTGGTTTCAACCACCCCTGGTTCCAGTCCAGCAAGTTTGAGGAGTTTTTGTTTGTTTGTTGTTTGTTTCATTGTTTTCTTTGTGATGTTTCTAGACTTTGGGTTTTTTTCCCCCATTGTTTTTTTGTGTGTGATGTTTCTAGACTTAGATGTCAATTCCAAAAAAGCCAGGGACTGAAACATTGCAGTCCTGAATGAGAGATTCACCGCTATTGGTGGCTGATGCTTTAACAGGAGTGATTCGCTTTATTGTTGTGTGGTTACTGATTGATTTCATTGCTTTAAATCGCATTATCATTTTGTTTTTTCTCTTTAAAAAAAGGCAAGTCAAAAAAGGAGGATGTTGAAGACATCACTAGTGGCTTCATATGCCAAAATGAACCGAGTTCTTTTCCAAATAAATATTCTTTGAATACCATTTTCTAGGGATGAAGAACCTTGGAGGCCAGTTGCTGTTTTGTCCATTCTTTATAAACTTATCAGAAGCATCTGGTTCCTGAATTGGACTACATGGCTCCTTGGACTGTTCTATTCTTTACTGCCTCTTTGGCCATATGTTTGGAGTCAGTGTCCCTGTTGCTGGAGGCAAACAATGTGGCAGGCCTATTAATTTCATGCCAAGCTTGCTAATTTTCAAAAGCAGCTGGCTGGTCCTTCCTGTCCACAGAACATTGGACTTCAAGCCAGCAAGGCTGTTCTTATGGTTGGATGCTACCGCTCCTCACCCTATTTCATCTTTAAAACATTTCCAGTTCTTTCTTAAGCATGCTTTCCTAGGCCTTTACTTTTCTCTACTTGAGACCTTAGACAAAAGTCTTATTGGCTTCTACCTATCTAATGACAGCTGCAAGATTTAAACCCATTTTGCCAGCTTACCAGGGAAGCTTCTTTCATTTCAGCCTTACACTAAACCTGTGAGGGAGGTTGGGCCTAGAGACAGTCTGAGCTTATCCAGTAAGTTCTGTGGCTGAGAATGGGCTAGAACCTGGGTGTTCCACATGTTTCCCCAAAAGTAAGACCTACCCCGAAAATAAACCCTAGCTTAGATTTTTGGGGGGTGGGCCTAATATAAGCCCTACCCCCAAAATAACCCCTAGTTTTGGGGTGAGGCACACACCTAAAAATCAAGCTGGGGTGGGATGTGGAGCTGCCCCACACGCTCTGCACCTACTTACCGCACAGCCAGGCCTCTCCTTGCCGGCCCACTTCCTCTCTGGCATCCTCAGGCCTGCATTATGAAGTCAGAGGCCTTTCTGGAAGGCCTCTGCAGCAGAGAACCAATCTATAACTCAGTTCTCAGCTGCAGTGGCCTTCCGGAAAGGCCTTTGACTACGAAATGCAGGCCAGAGCTCCATTCGCAGCTGCAGAATGAAGCGTCTTCTTTGGCCACAGAAGAAATGGGCTGGCTGGGTGTGGCTGCCAGTGCTGGAGATGAGTGGAAAAGACATCCCCCCAAAACAAACAAACAAACAAACAAACAAACAAACAAACAAGACCTAGTGCCTCTTTTGGTGGCAAATAAAAATAAAAATAAAACCTGATCTTATTTTCATGGAATCATGGTAATTCAACATGAACCACTTTAGCCTTCCAGCTTTAGGATTTATATGGGGAGCGTACTTTGTATTTTCTTCTTTATTTATTAGATTTTTATCTCACTTTTATTACTTAATCATTAACTCAAGGTAGCAAACATGCATAATATTCCTTTCTCCTCCTGTTTTCCCTACAAGAAACAACCCTGTGACATTGGGTCAGGCTGAGAGAGAAAGTGATTGGACCAATAATAGATGGCTAAGTCCCTGGGTAGAAAGCTGAGTGTCTCTATCAGAAGCCTTATGGCCCTTTATACACAAAGCCTATCATCTTCTGTTTTGTTTGGAGAGGGGTTCCTTGCTGGTTCTTGCTGCCATGACTTGTCTTCCAGGGGGTACCTCACTTGGGATTATGCTGAGTTTTGTGATTATAGGACTAAAGGATTATAGGACAGTTAGAACAATTAATCAGTGGAACAACCTGCCTCCAGAAGCAGTGAATACTCCAACACTAGAAGTTTTTAAGAAGAGACTGGACAACCATTTGTCTGAAAGGGGATAGGGTTTCCTGCCTGAGCAGGGGGTTGGACTAGAAGACCTCCAAGGTCCCTTCCAACACTATTACTACTGCTGCTGCTGCTGCTGCTGCTGCTGCTACTACTACTACTACTGTTGTTGTTGTAGGAAGATTTCAACTTTTCCTTCTTTAGGACATGGACTCAAGAGATTAAAAAAATACACTTTAAAAAAGATTGGATATATCTCCCCCCACTTTTTTTAAAAAAAATATAAACATCAAGTATTGGAAAAAATAAAATTGGAGCTGCCCAGATCATGGTTATCATTTCCTCTTAAAAGAAAATATAAAAAAATACAAAGCACTGGACAAAACACAAGATGGTGCTGGTCTGCTAGAAATAAAGCAGCTCCTACCAGAATCTCAGAAGAGATAGAAATTCCAAATTGTATTAGAACCTGGAAGGAGATTCCAGATAATGTAGCAATGTAGTAGTAGTAGTAGTAGTAGTAGTTGGAAGGGACCTTGGAGGTCATCTAGTCCAACCCCCCACTCAGGCAGGAAACCCTATACCATTTCAGACAAATGGCTGGCCAGTCTCTTCTTAAAAACTTCCAGTGTTGGAGCATTCACCACTTCTGGAGGCAGGTTGTTCCACTGGTTAATTGTTCTAACTGTCAGGAAGTTTCACCTTAGTTCTAGGTTGCTTCTCTCCTTGACTAGTTTCCATCCATTGCTTCTTGTCCTGCCTTCAGGTGCTTTGGAGAATAGTTTGACTCCCTCTTTTTTGTGGCAGCCCCTGAGATATTGGAACACTACTATCATGTCACCCCTCGCCCTTCTCTTCATTAAACTACACATACCCAATTCCAGCAACCGTTCCCTATATGTTTTAGCCTCCACTCCCCCAATCATCTTTGTTGCTCTTCTCTGTACTCTTTCTAGAGTCTCAACATCTTTTTTACATCGTGGTGACCAAAACTGGATGCAGTATTCCAGGTGTGGCCTTACCAAGGCATTGTAAAGTGGTATTAGAACTTCATGTGATCTTGATTCTATCCCTCTGTTAATGCAGCCTAGCACTGTGTTGGCTTTTTTGGCAGCTGCAGCACACTGCTGGCTCATATTTAAGTGAATGTCCACTAGGACTCTGAGATCCCTCTCACAGTTATTACTATTGAGCAATACTATACCTGTGCATATATACTATACCTGTGCATTTGATTTTTCCTGCTTAAAAGTAGAACCTTACTTTTTTCGCCACTGAATTTCATTTTGTTAGATAGTGCCCAGTGTTCGAGTCTGTCCAGATCCTCCTGTATCTTAAGCCTATCTTCTGGAGTATTGGCTATTCCTGCCAGCTTGGTGTTGTCTGCAAATTTGATGAGTTCCCCATCTATCCCCTCATCCAAATCGTTGATGAAGATGTTGAAGAGCAGTGGGCCCAGAACAGAGCCCTGAGGCACCCCACTACACACTTCCTTCTATGTAGATGCAGTTCCATTGAGGACCACGCTGAGTACGGCCTGTCAGCCAGCTACGAATCCATCTGGTGGTGATGCTATCTAACCCACATTTTTCTATCTTATCAAGTAGTAGGTTGTGATCTACTTTATCAAATGTCTTACTGAAGTCCAAGTAAATTATATCTACAGCATTCCTCTGGTCCACTAATTTTGTCACTTGATAAAGAATGCAATAAGATTTGTCTGGCATGATCTGTTTTTGACAAACCCATATTGGCTTTTAGTGATAACTTTGTTTGCATCAAGGTGTTTGCTGATTTGTTGTTTGATTATCTTTTCCAGAATCTTCCCAGGTATTGAGGTCAGGCTGATAGGTCTGTGGTTTCCTGGATCTAATTTCTCCCCTTTTTTTGAGGATGGGAACTACATCAGCTCTCTTCCAGTCCTCTGGTAGTTCCCCAGTGCTCCAGGATCTTTGAAAAATATAGTTCAGTGGTTCTGAGATCACGTCTGCCAGTTCCTTGAGGACCTTGGGGTGTAATCCATCTGGTCCTGGTAATTTGAATTCATCTAGGCTGGACAAATGCTCACTTACCATTTTCTTGCTTATCTTAATTTGTGTTTCTATTCTGTTTTTTATGGCACTATTTTTGGTAGTTTGGACTGTTTTTCCCCCTTGTGTAAAGACAGATGCAAAAAAATGAGTTAAATAGTTATGCTTTCTCCCTGTTGCTTGTCACCTTCTTGCCGCTTTCCCCCACTAATGGACTAATCATTTCCTTCACTTTTTTTGTTTTTTATATGTTGAAAGAAGCTTTTTTTGTTACTTTTGACTTTGGTTGCAAGCCTTAGTTCATTTTGAGCCTTAGCTTCCATCATTTCATCTTTGCAGGCACAGGCTGTTTGCTTATATTCTGCCTTAGTTATGTGCCCCTCTTTCTACTTCTTATATTTGTCCTTTTTATCTTTCAATTTATCAGACAGTTCTTTATGCAGCCATGCTGGTTTCTTTTGAGAGCTGTTATTTTTCTTCTTTGTTGGTATTGTGCTAGACTGGGCCTTTATTATCTCACTTTTCAAAATGTCCCAAGCTTCTTGAGTTGTTTTCCCCTTTAGGATTCTCATCCATGGAATTCTTCCCAAGGTCTCTCTAAGTTTATTGAAATTAGCTCTTTTAATGTCCAAGACTCTAGTTTGACTGTGTACTATTGCTTATGCTTCCAGAATGTTGGAGTCCAATATTGCATGATCACTTCCCCCCAAGATTCCTGTGGCTTCGACACCTTCTATCATTTCATCTCTGTTAGTGAGAATTAAATCCAATATGGCTAATCCCCTAGTTCCCTTCTCTACTTTTTGGGAGAGAAAGTTGTCTGCTAGGTTTGTCAGGAATTTGTTAGATGTTCCACTTGGTGCAGAGTTTGTCTCCCAGTTGATATCATGGTAATTAAAGTCCCCCATTACTATTGTGATGCGCTTCTTACATACCTTAGTTAGCTGACTAGCAAAAAAATCATCTATTTCCTCTGCTTGGTTGGGCGGTCTATAGTATACACCTATGGCAATGTCATTTCCCCCCCTTTTATATTGACCCAAATGCATTCAAGTTTACAGTTTTCATCATTGTTGTGCTCTATTTCTGTAGAGATTTCTTATATAGAGAGCAACTCCACCTCCTCTTTTGTTTAGTCTGTTTCTTTTAAATAATTTAAATCCCTCTAGCTGTGTGTTCCATTTGTGGGTTTCATCCCACCATTTTTCCATAATGAGTCCTCCTAGATTCACAACTCTCCTTAGAAGACCATATTGTAGCTGTGACTAGGGGGGCCTTCGCCCAGGTTCGCCTGGTGCGCCAGTTGCGGCCCTATCTAGACCGGGATGCCTTACGTACGGTCACTCATGCGCTCGTGACCTCTCATCTTGATTACTGCAATGCTCTCTACATGGGGCTACCCTTGAAGACCACTCGGAGGCTCCAACTGGTACAGAATGCAGCCGCGAGAGTTGTACTGGGAGTTTCCCGATACTCCCATGTCACACCTTTGCTCCGCGAGCTGCATTGGTTGCCAGTTGTCTTCCGGGTGAGGTTCAAGGTGTTGGTAATGACCTACAAAGCCCTTCATGGCATGGGTCCGGAATACCTTGGGGAGCACCTGCAGCCGGCGTCAACTTCCCTCCGCCCAGTACGCTCCCACAGAGAGGGCCTCCTCAGGGTGCCACCGGTCAAAGAATGCCTACTGGTGGCCCCCAGGGGGAGGGCGTTCTCTGTGGGTGCACCGGATTTATGGAACCATCTTCCGGTTGAGCTCCGGATGGCGCCTGATCTCCGCTCCTTCCGGCGCGATCTTAAAACCCATCTCTTTAAACAAGCCAGCCTGGCCTGATGGGACGGGGTGGGATTTTTATAAACGACTATAATTTTAAATTTGTATTAATTTTATGGGCATTGTTTAATCATGTTTTAATAATTTTAATTTTTGTATCTAGTTTTTATGTATTGCCCTGTTCACCGCCCTGAGTCCCCTGGGAGAAGGGCGGTATATAAATTAAATTAATAAATAATAATAAATAAATAAATAAATAAATAATAACAATATTATATCCGCCCTCATTTACCTGAATTTCTAGTTCACCCTGCTTACTGTTCATACTCTGCACATTGGTGTATAGACATTTGAGTCCTTTATGACTGACCCTGTGTTTACTTGCTACATAACTTGTCTGGTGCCCGAGTTCCCCTATTATCTTAGATTGCTGGGGACAGTGATGTTCTGTATCAATTAACTCACTGTCCCCATTGTTTAGTTTAAATATTTCTCCAGAAAAGCTGTGAATTTATTGCCAAGTAACTCAGTCCCTTTCTTGGATGGATGCAGACCATCTCTTTTTATATTTTTTCATTGGACCAGCTACAGACATCGTGACTAATATAACCAAAGCCTTCTTCTTTACACCAATCCTTTAGCCACATATTAAATTCTGCTATATGCTGGCCTTTTCCATTTTGCTCGTTATACACTGGTAAGACCTCTGAAAAAGTGAGCCTACAGCCTATTCTGTTGAGTTCCTGCCCGAAGCTCTGGAAATCATTCTGCACAGAGAGTACATTCTTTTGGGACAGATCGTTAGTGCCAAGATGTACAATAGCATCCATATCACAGTCTTTGCTGGCATTGTTGACTATTTTGAAAATACGCTTCTTGTCCCTACTGGCAGTAGCACCTGGAAGACACCTGACCTCTTTTGAAACCTCTGTATCCTTTCCTAAATTGTCTGGTTGATGGGAGCCTCATCTTTTTTTTTAACAAAGCATATGCACAATGCATATACACCAACATATTCTACATGCAAAGCTTGGCTTCTGTGATTAAAAGGCTTTTCTATTGCTTTAACGGAGGGCTTCATTCAAAACTTTAGCAAAGTAAAGCATAGTCCTAAAGGATGTCTCTGTGTTCCATGTACATGTACATTGCAGTTTTGTTCCAGCCCTTTCACAATATAATCCTCTAGCATATCCTTAGTTTTTCAGCTCCACAATTCAATGCTGTGGATTACTTATACAGGAGAAACAAACTACTAAAATAGCACTTGAATCCGTCCTATTTGGCAATGGAGTTACAATTACTTTGTTTCAATCTCCGTTCCATTTCTCAATTGCTATTGATATTTAAAGGTTAGTCAAAGGTTGTGTTTTGAAGGGCTTTTCCACATTGCACCCTTAAGCTACTGGACACCAATGTTTACACCTGCTGTAATGAAGCCAGCTTGAAAAGTCTATTTTCAGATTTCTGATTTGGCCAGGGGAATGGCCCAGAGTTCTGTCTCAGCCATGCTTACTATGATCCTTGATGGTGGGTTCACAGGATTTCCACACCAAATTCAGTGGTGTCTATACTAAATACACAGGCTCAAAAACAGGGTTAAGATGACAGCCAGGATGGTGCAATTGAAGCACTGCCTGTTTTTTAATGCAGATGCTCCTGCAGGTCTTTGTGGACATGTATATTTAAACATATGAACTCCCTCTCTGTTGATCACTTTGTACTTGACAACTTCCTTTGGGATGTATCCACAACTAGACCAATGAAAAGACAAGACTAGACAGTTTTAATCATCGCCCTGTCTCTTGAGCTAGAAGAAATAACTGGCAGACATCTTCTCAGTTTCATTGGTGATAGAAAGAAGTCCATCATTCCACCACTGAAGGTGTTTTTTTAAGGTTCAATGGTTGAGGCAGAGTCCTGCTGAACAAAATAGCTGTGGAGGGCAGTTCCCAGTTACCAAGGTTGAGAGGCCAAACAGTGCATTCTAGCCATTTGGCTGAATGGCTATAATGAAATAGAGCCTAAGGGGCTTGTTCTGGCAGAAGTCAGAAAACATGAAGTTGGAAGTTGGCTTCCCAGTGGATCAGGGACAAGTAGAGAATGGATTATTGAGCAATGGCAAGTGAGCTGTACTGAACCTGAAGAATGTGGGCAAGATGGATCAGTTCTGACACTGAATAAAAAGGAAGAAAAAAGATGAAGAGAAGCCTTTATTAAACTAGAATGAGCAATCTTTATTCTTATCTTTTAACTTTGCTACACCTACATCTCTTTTTGTCCATGTCCATTTTCATCCTTGTCCCAAACATGTGCAGCTCCCAGGATAATTCATAGGTTTCATTTGTGGGTCTCAAGCATGACCACTTTGCACATTCTTGCTTTTTTTCTGCTTATTCCTGATCATAATCTCCCAGCCCTCCTCCCGAAGAACAGAATAAAAGTCCCTGGGAAGCAAAAAGAGCCATGAAGTGGTTCTTTTGTTTTTGCTTCTGTAGCCTTTTCTGTTCTGCCTATGGCAGAATACTGACATGCTAAGGAGAAGAAATGCTGAGAACCAACTTTGCTATATAAATTAATAACTTTATTGTTAGGCATTGTGACCCATGATGAAACATAAACGCAGAGCTAACAAGTGTTACCCATTGAAGATGATCCCTAAACTTTGAGCTATTGAACTATTGAGATGGAATCTCACTTCCTTATTTCTCTGTGTTGGGGCTCTTAGACTCAGCTCGAGGATATTGTTTATTTGCATACTGATTTTCACCAAAGAAAGCATTTTGAAAAAAAGAAAATCTGATCCTCAGAATTTAGTTGTAATCTAAGCACAATTATTTATACTTTACGGTTTGTTTTTTCCATCACAAACAAGGGTCAATCAACATTTCAAAATATCTCATAACTGTACTCATTTTAATTTAAATGTATCCCTCTAACATTTGTGTGACTGTCCAAGAAAATCTGCACCAGATAATAACAGGAATAAATTGTCCAAAGAATAGCAATTTCTTTAATCAAGGGAACATGGTGATTAAATCAAAAGCATTAGACAAGTCTTTTGATATCATCAATGTTCTTTTGTCTACTAATAATGACATATCATTGATGAATTTTAAAAAGGCATTTACTGTGGTGCATGTCTAAATCGAGACTGGAAAAAGGTCAGAACTATATTTTTTGCAATTAAACCCATTAACTGCAGCGTAGATAGATTTTTCAAGTGATTTGGATTAAAATATATTAGTGGAATATGAAAATACCTACCAAGAAAGATGCCATTTTTCAAAACACAGAAATACAAGGACCCTGCAATTTTACCATATCCCCCCATTCCGAGTCTGTAATATTGTAAGTGGAATAATCATAGTATAAATGAAATCATAAAAAGCAAAATAAGGTCCTTCCCTTCTACAGCTTTTTTGAGATAGTTACAGAGGTGGGATCCAAATATGTGAACAACTGGTTCTCTGTGTGGATGCCACTTCAGGAAGTCCATTCTGGGCCTGGGCAACAAAAAATTAGCTACTGGTTCTGCTGAAATGGTGCGAACTGGCTGAATCCCACCACTGGTTAGTTATATAGCACAGCAATGGGCTCAGCTGAAGAAGCTGGACAAGAATGATATGTTTCTCATAGCTCTTCAAGGTGTAAGGTAAACTTGCTTCTTATATTGCTATACATTCCATGTCTGCTATCAATTATATAAAAAAAAAAGAATTGTCTGGTGACATTTTTTGGAAAGTAGTTTGAAATGGGACCTCTGTAGTCAAACATCTGAAGCTGCCTGATAACATCCTTTTTTAACCATTTTGTTTAAAAGGTATTTGCTTTTGCAACTGCAATTCACTTCATCAGATGTATAGACTGGCTAGACTGATGTGGGAATTGAGGTGAGGCATGGAGGCAGGGGAAGACTGGTTTGCAGGAGTAGGTGACATATGAGACAGATTACCAGTACCTTCACAATTAACTTCTATATTCTGTTAAAAAAACCATTTGAATATTGAGATCTTCCAAGATTGCCTGAAACCTTTTGATTTATTCTAGTTCAGTAACCTCTCACTCTGTGGTGGAGTTAAAGGTCCCTTATTCCAAAACAGTCACTTTGAGGTCTGCCATAGAGCATCTTGGGAAGTTTAAATGTTCTCATACTTGTTCCATCTTTGAATCCTAATGCCAAATTTATGTCCATTAATTCTTTTGTGCAAAGTTTGTCCCTTGTGTCCTTCTTGACTTCAAAGTGACTGTTTTGGAAAAGCAGTGGAGAGGCACCAGACTGAAAAGGAGGAAGGCAAAGAGAAAATAGGGAGGAAAGTGGAGGCTAAGACTGGTGAGACAGGAATCAGTGGCTCAGCTAGAGAGGGACATTATGTAAGCACACATTAACTACTTCCTAAGGACACCAAATAATTCATTAAGCAACTGCTATTTGGAAAGGTAGGAGGAAGAATCCTAGAACTTTAAGTTGCAGTGTAGCTGTATAATTCTCTGCATTGTTATGGGCAATCAATTACAGTGTTAGAAGCTTCCTTGTTTTCAATAAATATTCTAATCTAGCCAAATTATGACTTCAGGGCTTCTGTGAAATTTAATCAAGAGTTGAATTAAAGTTAAATGTCTGGAGATCTGCCAAGCTTGAGTGTGAATCCTCATGCACTTTTATGGTTTTTCTACTGAACAGAAGGGATCTACCTGGCTCTAAAAAGAGTTCAGCGGAATAAGTGCTGAAAATGATGTCATTGACAGCTGCCATCTTTTTCTTTTTATGGCCAAGAATAAATAGTGGCATCATTTGGGATAAATGATCTGCAGTGCTCGATTAAATCAGTCTAATCATAACAGCAATCACAAGAAAGAAACTTAGTTGACTTAGTTAAGTATCACCCCAAAATCTGAGATATTCGCATGTTGATGTGTTTTGTTTAAGAATGGAACATTAAAGACATATTGGGCATATCCAGTTGGCTGATTTTTATTTTTAAAGCAAAGCCCATCAAAACACTTCTTTTAGACTGTAATAAATAATGAAGATGACCTTGAAGGACAAAGAATAGATCCATTAGCAAGGCAACTTGAGCCCAGGTCAAGAAAATGATTTACAAAGACACTTCAGATAGCCTGCTTTCCTCACCCTGCAATTCTTATGAAGAGAAAAGAGGGAGTGAATATAGCATATTCAGACTTGCAAGTTTCTGTGATTATAGCTGTTCTAAAAGCAGCTTTAGATCAGCATGTTTTTTGTTTCTTGGTCTAGTCTACCTGATAGGGCTGATTAGTGCACTAATCCAACAAACGATTCTTTTCTAACAGCTGTTATATACAGTATGAGACACAAGAAAGAATGGAGCATGCTTATTTTAAGCCTTTATTTGTGGAGGCTCTACAAATAGAAAAGTATCATAATAATTAGACAAGCAGCTACTGAAACTATAAAATTGAATCTGCAATAATTAAATCATAATGGATCTGAAAATTCAATCTAAGTCATGAAGACTGGCAGATGATTTAATCTACCTTGAAAGATCAGCAAATTGCAAATTGCTAATTTTTTAATCAACAGGGAGAAAGCAGACCTGCTTAACTCACTCTTTGCATCAGTCTTCACACAAAAAGAAACTATAGGCCAACATACCAAAAAAAACCACTTCAAAAGACAAACTAGAAACAAAAATTAAAATAAGCAAGAAAATGGTAAGAGAACACCTATCTGACCTTGATGAATATAAATTGCTGGGGACCGACAGACTACATCCCAGAGTTCTGAAGGAGCTGGCAGATGTTATTTCAGAAACATTGCCCCATATCTTTCACAAATCCTGGAGCACCGTGGAAGTGCCTGAGGATTGGAAAAGGGCTGATGTGGTTCCCGTCTTTAAGAAAGAAAAAAAAAAACAACCTAGGAAACTACAGACCAATCAGTTTAACACCAATACCTGGGAAGATCCTAGAAAAGATAATAATAAAAAAGATCTGTGAACAACTAGAAGCAAACAAAGTTATTTATTTATTTATTTATTTATTTATTTATTTATTTATTTATTTATTTATTTATTTATTTAGATTTATATACCACCCTTTCCCGAAGGACTCAGTTATAACTGGCAACTAGCATGGGTTTGTTAAAAACAGATCATGCCAAACCAATCTTATTTCATTTTTTTGATAAAGTGACTAAACTAGTAGACCAGTGAAATACGGTGGACGTAGTATACTTAGACTTCAGTAAGGCATTTGATAAAGTAGACCATAACCTACTCCTTGGTAAGCTAGAAAAAGGTGGAATAGACAACATCACCAACAGAGGGATCTTGTTCTGTTCCAGCCTATGACCATCCATCCCAGTTGCTTCAAGGACAACCCTTTTTTTCTTTTTAAACCAATAGGCTGGAAAAAACCCAACCCAAATTTATTTACTGTTCCAGATAATAAAGTCCTTCAAACAAAAAAGCAGCAGAATATTTTCCTTCAAACATCAAACAAGAGTCAAACAGGAAGATTAGCAAGAAATAGACCAGGATTTTCTTTGGATTTCTGGTTGCCTTCAGCAACCAGCACTGCCTACACCTTCCCCTTTTATTAACAGCCCCAAGGCGTGGCTTCTCAATGCCTTCTCCTCCTTTCGCTGAGTTGCTTCATAGACTTTCTCTGGTCTGCTCTACTCAATTGCCTTCTGCTTCTAGCATCTCTAAACAGATTTAGCTGTGACTCCTTTGAGTCTGAACCCTCATCCTCACATAGCTGAGCCTTATAATGAACACGACTGGAGGGGCCCGGCTTTTCCTCTGAGTGAGAGTCCTGTAATGCATCAGAGCCTCCCTCCGACACCAAAGGCTCTCCAAACCCCTCCTCCTCCTCCTCCTCCTCCTCCTCCTCCTCCTCCTCCTCCTCCTCAGATCCCTTGGACTCAGCTGCTGAGAGCACAAGCTGACACGGAATCACAACAGATCTGTAGCTGGTTGGCAAACCATACAAAACGAGAAGTCCTCAATAGCATTACATGGAGAGGAGTAAGCAGTGGGGTACCACAAGTTTCTGTCTTAGGCCCAGTACTCTTCAATATCTTCATAAATGACTTAGATGAGGGAATTGAAAGGGAACTAACCAAATTTGCAGATGACACCAAACTGACAGGAGTAGCCAACACCACAGAAGACAAACTCAGGATCCAAAAAGATCTTGACAAACTTGAACAATGGGCCCTAGCCAACAAAAGGAGTTTCAATATGGAGAAAAGCAAAGTGTTACATTCAGGCAAGAAAAATCAAAGATACAAGTACACATTAGGTGAGACCTGGCTTAAAAACAGTAACTGTGAGAGGGACCTTGGAGTCCTAGTGGTTGATCACTTTACTATGAGCCAGCAGTGTGCAGCAGCAGCCAAAAAAGCTAATACAATCCTGGGTTGTATAAACAGAGGCATAGAATCAAGATCACATGAAGTATTAGTACCACTTTATAACACCTAGAATACTGCAACTAACTTACTACAAAAAAGATGTTGAGACCTTGGAAAAAGTTCAGAGAAGAGCAACTAAGATGATCAAAGGTCTGGAGACTAAAACATACAAAGAACAGCTGTAGGACTTGGGTTTGGCTGGTCTAAAGAAAAGAAGAAATAGGGGAGACATGATATCAGTATTCCAGTATTTGAGGGGCTGCCACAAAGAAGAGGGGGTTATGTTATTCACCAAAGCACCAGAGGGCAGGACAAGAAACAATGCTTGGAAACTGATCAAAGAGAGAAGCAACCTGGAATTAAGGAGAAACTTCCTGACAGTGAGGACAATTAACCAGTGGAACAGCTTGCTTCCAGAAGTTGTGGGCGCTCCATCACTGGAGATTTCAAGAAGAGGCTAGACAATCACTTGTCTGAGATGGTATAGGTTCTCCTGCTTGAGCAGGGGACTGGATTAGAAGACCTCCAAGGTCCCTTCCAGCTCTATTCTTTTCTAGTCTACCATTACAATGCCAGGGCAGGGAAGGAGGACTGCTTGTAAGAGGACTGCAAAATCCCAGTAGAAGAGAGCAAAAATGAACCCCCCTCTTGAAAAAAAGAAAAGGAGAATGTACTAGAAAACTAGACACCTGTGAGCTTGATATCTCTGCTGGGCAAGATCTTCAGACAGATTATCAAGAAGCATTATCAGTTTGTGAACGCTTGGATAGGGAAATTACATTTAAGAAGAGGTAACAAATTGTGCTAGACTATCCATTTATTCTCTTATAGCTCAATAGTTCAGGTGGTTGTAGATACACTCTACCTAAACCTGAGTGCCTTATGGGAAGGCAGTGGTGCTAGGAAAAAGTAGTCTTTTCTCCATTTATATCACTGACTAGACTTTAATATGGATCCAACACAGTGTCCATTTGAGTTATCTCTTGACTTTCCACAATTTTACTCTGGGGTGTTATTCATCCCAATTTACATGGTAGGGAGTTTTTTTTTTGACTATGTAAAACAGGATAAGATTTGTTATCTGGGCAATTTGGCCACAGAATAGATTAAGATGAACTTTAATAAATTATATTTCTCCGTAGAAAAAAGATCCATTAGCAAACCACTTGGTTCCATTAGTCTCAGGAAATGGACCAATCCATCTGG
Organism: Vipera ursinii; assembly: GCF_947247035.1. Classification (NCBI taxonomy): domain Eukaryota; kingdom Metazoa; phylum Chordata; class Lepidosauria; order Squamata; family Viperidae; genus Vipera; species Vipera ursinii. Next base: position 58,600,264 of record NC_139512.1, read on the forward strand.
TCTTTTGCCTCTGTAGAGAATCTATGGAGAAAAACTGTGCAATGGAATGGCTAAACAATTGACAGCCAAAGTTAGAAGTGAGAAATGATGGAAGAGGGGAATGCCATTTGAGGAACATGATAGATTGGGAAATCTTGAAGAGCATATTCAAATACTTTTATTATTTGTACTAGGCCTGAGGTATGGAAATATACACGTAATCTTATTAATTGCTATTGTTTTGATCTGGGGTCAAAACAATAGGGATTATGGTAAGAATATGAAAAGAATTTTATAGTGCTTTCTGTAATTAGGTTCATAAATTGGGCTCAAATAAAGTGTACCTTATTTGCTTTTAGATTACTGATTTGCATAAATAAACCCTGTCTGATCAGGTCTATAGTTTAGTGGGTGATGGTTGCTTACAGAATCCTTACAGCTCTGTGAGAAATGTGGAACCAGTTCTTCGGAGGTCAAATTCAGCTGGGTAACTAATATCCAGTTATTGTAATGTCTATGTTCTGAGCATGCCTTTGTGTCAATCCCACTAGGTAGACTAGACCAGGAAATCAACTTCACAGGAAAGCTAAAACTACTGTTATTGAGACTGGCTGTAATAACAGAATCTTGCAAATCACCTCCTCCTTCTCATAGTCCTGTTAATTAGGGAGGTGAATGTCTGAGCTGCTTCTGAATAATCTCATTGCTGTGGACCTGAACAATGTTTCAGCTTTTTTTCTTCTAAGTAACAGTTCTTGGATATTTCTATCAAAGTCATCTTCCTTACTTTTTATTGCCTGAGATAATAATCTAAATTTAAGGTAGTTTTACTCCTCTCTAGTGAGTGTGAGTGTGGCTGGAAATGGCTTTGGAAGGCAAGCTAAAGACTTATTAAAATACAAGGGAAAATATTTCTCTTTCTCCTTCTCTCCAGAATTAAATATATACTGCTCAAAAAAATAAAGGGAACACCTAAACAATACAATGTACTGTATTTAATAGTAGGATGTCTTATCTTGTGTTCCCTTTATTTTTTTGAGCAGTATATATATATATAAAAAGCATTTATGGCAGGTTAACTGAAAATGTTTGAAGGGAATGCAGACAAAGCTCAGAGAAAAGTAAGGGCTCCAGAAAAAGTCATAGGGCAAAGTGAGTGCAGAGTTAGAAAAAACTTGCATTATGTTGGGCTAGTGTATGGGTGTCAAACTTGATCATGTCATGTGACGTATTGTGACGCATCATGATGGTTTTTTTGCCTTTGCAGAGCTGGGGTAGGCATGGCCTGTGTGTGATGCATCTGGCCCAGGGTCTACCAGTCTGACACCCCTGGGCTTGTGAATTTAAAAGCAAGTAGCAGAATTGAATAAGAAATACTATAAAAAGGGTTAACTATAGAAAACGTACATAAATAATAAAGTAAAAAACCCTCAAGCACTTCTGTAAGTCAGAGATTAAAGAGAAAGATGAAAATGAATCACAGAATGTAACATCAGAATTGGAAGAAACCTTGGAGATCATCCAGTCTAACTTCTGCCCTGTGCAGAAATTGGTACTACAGCATCTTTGAGAAAGAGCTACCCAGACTTTGTTTTAACAATTCCTCTATGGGAATCAAATATTTTCAGGTCTTAATCTTGGGAGAAGGGGTGAGGGAAATCTCTCACTTTGATGTGAAAGATATTGGTTTTGGAATCTTCCTTCAAGATCAATCATTGCATACTTGCAAGTAAGTTTTCCTTTTGAGGCAAACAAGGTTTGGGCAAGGAATCAGGATCGGGAATTTTATAGAAGGAAAATATTGCAATGGGTTTTTCATATATCATGGTCTAAATCCTGATTCTCTATTGACCATTCAAAATGACAAAAATGGAGCTTGATTGGAATTATGCAAACAAGGTTAAAACTACACTGACCCTCAGACAGCACCTGGGTGTAGAGAGCCATGGAGATATCCTTGGAGAAACAAGGCAGAAGTTGATAAGGCAGTAGTACCCTGTTTCCCTGAAAGTAAGCCTACCTGTTCTGTTCCAGCCTACGACCGGCCCTGTTTGTGTGTCAGGGACAACCCCTTTTTCCTTTTTACAGTCAATAGGCTGGAAAAACCCAACCCAAATTTATTTACAGTTCAAACAAAAAAGCAACAGAATTGTTCCTTCAATAAATAAATCAAAATATCAAACAAGAGTCAACAAACAAGAGTTAAACAGAAATAGCCAGAACAGACCAGGATTCTCTTAGAATGTCTCCAAATAGTTGCCTTCAGCAACCAGCCCTGCCCACACCTTCTCCTTTTATTATCAGTCCCAAGGCGTGGCTTCTCACTGCCTTCTCCTCCTCTCACTGAGTTGCCTCATTGATTTTCTCTGCTCTGCTGGATTGCTTTCTGCTTCTAGCGTCTCTGAACAGATTCAGCTGTGACTCTTCTGAGTCCGACACCTCATACTCACACAGCAGACTCTCATGAGGAACATGACTTGAGGGGCCAGGCTGAGAGTCCTGTAGTGCATCAGAGCCTCCCTCTGACACCAAAGGCTCTCCAAACCCCTCCTCCTCCTCCTCCTCCTCCTCCTCCTCAGATTCATCGGACTCAGCTGCCGGGAGTACAGGCTGACAATTAATCACAAAACTACCCCAAAAATAAGCCCTAGCTTGATTTTTGGGAGTAGATCTAATATAACCCCTAGCCCCCAAATAAGCCCTAGTTTTAGGGTGAGGCACACACCTAAAAATCAAGCTAGAGTGGGGATGTGGGTGTGGAGCTGTTCCATACACTCTGCACCCACTTACCTTGCAGCCAGGTCTCTCCTCACTGGCCCACTTCTTCTTCTGAGGCCTCTTCTGCAGCCAGGCCTGCATTTCTCAGTCACAGGACTTTCTGGAAGGCCACTGAAGCTGAGAACTGAGCTATGGAGCTTGGTACTCGGCTGCAGAGGCCTTCAGAAAGGCCTGATTACAAAATGCAGGCCGGAATGCAGCTGCAGAATGAAGCTGCTCCTTCGGTCAGAAGAAGTGGGCCGGCTGGGTGGGATTGTCAGTGCCAGAGTTGAGCATAAAAGACATCCCCTGAAAATAAGACCTTGTGCCTCTTTGGAGGCAAAAAAAGAGAAAAGAACTGGTCTTATTTTTGTGGAAACACAGGAAGTTGTAGAAGCGTATGTTGAACCCAGGGGATGTCAGGAAAGTTTAAAAAAAGGTTCAGGCAAGCTCCTCTTTTACTCTATTGGACAATGTTTCTCAATCTTGAAAACTTTAAGACATGTGGACTTCAACTCCCAGAATTCAGAATTCTAGGAGTTAAAGTCAACACATCTTAAAGTTGCCAAGCTTGAGAACCTCTGCTCTAAGACATAAGAGGGAGAGAAGGGAAAATATAGGCAGACTTGCAAAATTTTGCCTTGTTTCAACATAGTTTTACTCTTCCTGGGGAGACAGTTTCCTGATGCCATTTATGTTGTAGGGCTGACACTTCCCAAATGAACAATGGTTTGCTTACAAGGCAATATGACATGCATGCTTTTGTATCTACCAAGTTCGCAAATATTGAGCAATGCAATGGGGTTTCATCAAAAGTCTTTGCCCATTTTGGAAAAGGAAAGATGTAAAGATGTGGTAAAATAAAGCTGGAAACATTAGCAAGAAAGGAAGAGACATTCTATCATTTGGGACATGATTTTATAGTTCCCCCAATAATAATTATGCATTAACATTTTCAAGGCTGAAAAATGCTAATAAGCTATTTATATGTATAAATGCAAATTTAAAATAATTACCAGAATTTATATTTCACAGAAAGCAAACCAATTAAATTTCCCATCCACATCACCTCAAATAAATTAAATTACTTTACACTCCCTACACATCATTCCAAATTAGTAGTTCTTCAATTAAACTGGAGATTATTTTCCACCCAGATCCAGATCCAATTCAAATTCCGCTCAATTAATTGTTGCATCTGTCACAATCCTTTCTTCTAAAAATCACCTGTATGGTTCGTTCAGGGAATGAAATATAACAGCTCAGAGCTGCAGGTCAGATAAATGAATATTCTTTCAAGTATTTTATAACAGGCAGAACAGCTAAATTAACATGACTGAAGAATATCTGTGGTTGTATTAAATAGTTCTTTCTTCTTTAGTACCCACAGAGCAGGCAGGGATAGAATACTCAGACACCAATGAAGTTACTATTCTTGAGTTTTGCAGCAATAGAAAAACAAGTTGCTTGGTCTAACTGTTGTACCCAAAATAAGTCCTAGCCTGGCACCAAAGCCAATAAAGTCCACCAGACAAGAGAATGGCTTTTCCAGCTTCATTTATTGGAGTACTCCAGCAAAAGAGTCTTAGCAGCTAAAGGAGCCAAGACCTCGAACAGTGCACATGCATAAATTTTATACAGTTATGATTAAGGAAGTTAACACCCTAACAATCACACATTGCTTCCTTGACACATGCTTTTTTTGATTGGATTCTTCTACTTTACCCTCCTTCTTCATACATTGCATGTTTATGTTGATAAGCTTTCTTATCAAAAGAGGTGTGTCTTTTATTATTATAATAAGCTAGAGGTTACCAAAATTTATATAGCTATGTGCCTTAGCTAGCATCCTTCTAGTCCAGGGGTGTCAAACTGATGGTTCGCGGGTCAGACACATCACATGCAGACCACACCCACCCCAGCTCCGCAAAGGCAAAAATAAATCATGTGATGCAATCGAGTTTGACACCTGTGTTCTAGCATGTTCTTTTTACTTGTAACTTGTAACTTTCTTATTGCTATGCTTAGTCCCATCATTTGTTACACTCGTTGCAGCTGCAACATTCTGTGTCAGCAATTTTTTTAACAAAGGAATTTCTAATTACAACCTGGGTCCTTCATAATGATGGACATAGTGCTCACTTGTCCTGATGAACTCATACTGAAGTGTGCCAGTTGTTAACATAGTCTTGAATGAACCTTTATTGTCAAAGTACAACCATGTATACATTGAGATTAGCTGAGCCTCCCTAACCCTAACCCCCCCAACTCACAGTGACAACAAACCCTCCATCTTATTACACCATGTGAACTAATTGCACCACACACTGGCCTTGCAAGTCAATTCTGCATAAAGTTTATAAAAATTATTTCCCATTCAAAAGCCTAACAGCCCACGGATAAAAGCTGTTTTTTAGCCTGTTGGTGTGGCTGGCTATACTCCTATATCTCCTACCGGATGGTAGGAGAGTAAAGAGATACCATCCAGGATGTGAGTCATCCCTGAGAATCTTCCTCACTCTTCCAAGGCAACGAGCCCTGACTATGTCATCCAGTGGTGTCAGGGAACAGCCCACAATGTCTTGTGCTGTGCTCACTACCCTCTGTAATACTTTCCTATCCGCGGCTGTCAGACCAGCATACCAGACCACAATACCGTACGAGAGGACGCTCTCTATAATAGACTGGTAAATAGAGCTGCTAGGAAAATTCTGAGAAATTGGAGAAGGAGGGAGGTTGTTTAATGAATATCAATGGGCTGAGATTCCTTCCAAAAATACTTTAATCAAATTGTCTTTCTTATTCCAAACAATATACACAAAAATAGAAAAAGAACTACTTGATGATTCAAATGCATTGACTTGGAAAGTTAGTTGGCAAAGGAAGAAAGCTAGAGTAAGACTGAAGAAAATGGAGGTTTTGACCCATTAGATGGAATATCATACTATTAATCAGGTGTTTGAACATGTCTGAGAATAGATAATTGTTAGACATAGAAGTATTAATATAACTAGAAAGATAGGATTTATAATTAGAATATTATATTTTGTTATGAGAAGGGAAATATGAAAATGCTAAAAGGGTTTGAATAAGAGAAGTTTTTGGTTGCCCAAATATAACTTATTATGAGAAATTATAAGCAATAGAGACATTTTTAACACTGATGGGAAATTAATTTTTTTTAAAAAGTGGGGAAAAACAGGATATTAATTAAACAAATGGATATTAAGTGCAAATGCAATTAAGATATATTTTGGTTAGAAAATATATTTTAAACTGACATTATTGATATTATTAGGAAAATGCAACAAAGATATTGATATTCAATTGTATACGTATTAACAACAATAAGAATTGTATTTGCCTAATGTGGAAAATGTGTACTACCGGAAGAAGAAAGGAAACATTGGATGGTGCAATATTGGGCCTAGATTGAAGAAGTTAATATGTACCACTGAATTACTAATAGACCCAGGACAACACATTGTTTATTAAGTATTCATGATTGTAAAACTAGAAAATTAATAAAATATTTATATAAAAAATAAAAGTTGTATACCTGAGAACCTGTATACTGCTGAAGGAGAAGATCTAAAAGCTGTGTGTGCCCTCATTTTGTATGTAGGAATTATAAGGCAAGAGATATCCATGGGTATTAGCTCACCTAATTCCTGCTTTCCCTGTACAGGAAATTACCCTGAGGAATTGCTGGATTGGACTCCCTGCTGCCTATAATCCTTACTGATATACCAAGGTGGGGAAGGGGTGTTCATTGTGCAAACACTGTGGTTAACACTTCTGTTGTAGGCATGATTAGTGTCTCAGGCAGGCCTAGTGATTTGCATGTACAATCACATGAAAAGACCTTTGAAATATTGAAACTCTTTTTACAAGAAAAGTGGGTTTCGGGTTAACAAGGTGGAAAATCCATTTATACCTTTTTAAAGAAAAGAATAAGTTATAAACATATTTGTTACTAGTATAGCAGAACAGTTGCTCATTACAGAAACAGGGGTATGCAGGTAGACATATGAGTTTTTAATATGTTGTATTATAAATATAAATATATCATTAATCAATGTCTTTACACCTATTCATACAAGAAAGCAACCTGTAAATAAGGGCAGACATTTATTTTTTTATGAGTGATTGCCAATAATCTGAAAGGCTTATCTTCTGTGTTCAGTAATAAAAGAACATTTTGACATGTTGTAGAGAAGCAATATCATTAGTGGTAGAGCATTTCAAATTTTGAACAACAGAATTATGTTAATAAATGGTGAGAATCAAAGCCACCTTTTTTATAACAGTGCAGCTTGGCATTTTAAAAACTCTCTGGATTTAATAGTTTCACATCCCCCATTAGATGGCTGTGTTGTGCTGTTTAAATTGTGAAGGAAACAATTCATTCACATTTCTCTTCTCAAATTTCCCAGCTATACAGTGGTTTCAACATTAGTGATTTGATCACTAATAATCAAGATAAAATGCTTGCCCAATCTGATTGAATGAAAGAAAAAAATATATTCTGACCAAGGGTGGTTTTGCATTTTAAACTTAGTTAAATCATAGAAGGCTCAAGGTTACAGAAACAAAACAGTTTCCTTTTACCTATTATGCTGCTAAATTCATTTACTGTGGAATTAGAGCAATCTCTTATAGACAAAGGAAAATATATTTTACAAGTAAATGATATAAGATCAGCATCTGTCAACTTATACATGCCTGCCCACTCACAGATCATAAATGATTCAATAAAATAAGAAAGAAAGGATACTATAATGAACAGCCTATGCTTGTAAATCTCTAGCTTTACACATTTGTGGATTGCACTAAAAAAATCAGATTACCATTCAGATTTAATTACCAATTCTATTTAGAGGGCACTAAATTCAGTCTGTCCATCACTGAAAAGAGGTGATTGCATCAGCTTGATTGCTAGATGTAGGTCCTGCTTCAGTAACTGAAGGCCTGTGTTTTGTTGAGAAAGAGGTGATAGGCCTGGCTAATTCAGGACTCCCCTTCATGGATTACTGGCTCGCATAATTCAATGAAGCTATGAGCTATGCCGTGCAGGGCCACCCAAGACGGACAGTTCATAGCAGAGAGTTCTGACAAAACATGATCCACTGAAGAAGGAAATGACAACCCATTCCAGTATCTTTGCCATGAAAACCCCATGGACAGTACCAAAAGGAAAAAAAAAAGATATGACACTGGAAGATGAGCCCCTCAGGTTAGAAGGCGTTCAATATGCTGCTGGGGAAGAGCAGAGGGCTAGTACTAGTAGCACCAGAAAGAATGAAGCGACTGGGCCAAAGCCAAAAGGACGCTCAGCTGTGGATGTATCTGGTGATGAAAGGAAAGTCCGATGCTGTAAAGATTTTTTCTCCATAGAAACCTGGAATGTAAGATCCATGAATTAAGGCAAGCTGGACGTGGTCAAACAAGACATGACAAGACTGAACATTGACATCTTAGGAATCAGCAAACTAAAATGGACAGGAATGGGTGAATTTAATTCAGATGACCATCAGGTATACTACTGCGGGCTAGAATCCCTCAGAAGAAATGGAGTAGCCTTCATAGTCAATAAAAGAGTAGGAAAAGCAATACTGGGATACAATCCCCAAAATGACAGAATGATCTCAGTTCGAATCCAAGGCAAACCATTCAATATCACAGTAGTCCAAGTCTATGCCCCAACCACCAGTGCTGAAGAGGATGAAATTGACCAGTTCTATGAAGCCCTACAGCACCTTATAGAACTAACACCAAAAAATGATGTCCTTATTATCATGGGGGATTGGAATGCTAAAGTAGGAAGCCAAAAGATAACCAGAATAACAGGCAAGTTTGGCCTTGGAGTACAAAATGAAGCAGGGCAAAGGCTGACAGAATTTTGTCAAAAGAATACTATGGTCATAGCAAACACTCTTTTCCAACAACCCAAGAGATGGCTCTACAAATGGACATCACCAGACAGTCAACACAGAAATCAGATTGACTATGTGCTCTGCAGCCAAAGATGGAGAAGCTCTATATAGTCAGTAAAAACAAGACCCGGAGCTGACTGTGGCTCAGATCATGAGCTTCTCGTTGCAAAATTTAGGCTTAAACTGAAGAAAGTAGGGAAAAGCACTAGGCCACTCAGGTATGAACTAAATCATATCCCTGATGAATATACAGTAGAGGCCATAAATAGATTTAAGGAATTAGATCTGATAGACAGAGTGCCTGAAGAACTATGGATGGAGGTTTGCAACATTGTACAAGAGGTAGCAACTAAAACCATCCCAAAGAAAAAGAAATGCAAGAAAGCAAAATGGCTGTCTGAGGAAGCTTTGCAAATAGCTGAGGACAGGAGGGAAGCGAAAGGCAAGGGAGAAAAAGAAAGATACATCCAATTGAATGCAGAATTCCAGAGAATAGCTAGAAGAGATAAGAATGCCTTCTTAAATGAACAGTGCAAAGAAATAGAAGAAAACAATAGAATAGGGAGGACTAGAGATCTCTTCAACAAAATTGGAGAGATGAAGGGACTGTTTCATGCAAAAATGGGCATGTTAAAGGACCAAAATGGCAGGGACCTAACAGAGGCAGAAGATATTAAGAAGAGGTGGCAAAATTACACAGAAGAACTATACAAGAATGAGCTTAACGTCCCTGATAACCACAATGAGGTGGTCACTGACCTCGAGCCAGACATCCTAGAATGTGAAGTGAAATGGACCTTAGGAAAGCTGAGCAACAACAAAGCTAGTGGAGGTGACAGTGTTCCAGATGAGCTATTCAAAATCGTAAAACATGATGCAGTAAGAGTGCTACAATCAATTTGCCAGCAAATTTGGAAAACTCAACAGTGGCCACAGGATTGGAAAAAATCAGTTGGCAGACATCACCCTGCCAACAAAAGTGCTTATAGTCAAGGGTATGGTCTTCCTAGTTGCAATGTATGGTTGTGAAAGTTGGACCATAAGAAAGGCTGAGCGCCAAAAAATTGAAGCCTTTGAACTATGGTGCTGGAGAAGACTCCTGCGAGTCCCTTGGACTGCAAGGCGATCAAATTGATCAGTTCTAGAGGAGATCAACCCTGACTGCTCTTTAGAAGGCCAGATCCTGAAGTTGAAACTCAAATACTTTGGCCACCTAATGAGAAGGAAGGACACACTAGAGAAGAGCCTAATGCTGGGAAAGGTTGAGGGCAAGAGAAGAAGGGGACGACAGAGAATGGGGTGGCTGGATGGAGTCACTGAAGCAGTAGGCGTGAGCCTACATGGACTCCAGAAGATGGTAGAGAACAGGAAGGCCTGGAGGAACATTGTCCATGGGGTCACGATTGGTCGGACACCAATTTGCAACTAACAACAACAAAAATTCAGGACAGAACATTTTGTTGTTGTTGTTCAATAAATTCACCTGGGCCAAACATTCAGGAAAACCTTCAGTTGTTAATATACATTTCATGGTAAATATACATTCAAGCCACTTTTAAAGCTCATTGTGTTGCTTTTTTAAAAAAATACTAAACAAAAAGATTTTTTAAAACCCCATATACTCCTGGAATGTTCAGTGCATTTTTGCTTACATTGTAGTATATACAATAATTGATTCAGTTACACAAAAGAAGTTTCTAATTTTATAAGAGAAAAAAATGGAAAATTAAATATCAAAAGTAGGTTACAGACAGCAAATTTTTAATTTGTTCTCATCTCAGCGGTCCCCAACCTTTTGGGCACCAGGGACCGGTTCCATGGAGAGTTTTTTCTGTGGACTGGAGGGGGTGTGGTTTCACATGCTGCCTGCATCCCGCAAATGGGGCTTTACTTGTTTACATGGCCTGGTTTCTGGCATGCCACGGACCAGTTCCAATTCATGGTCCAGGGGTTGGGGACCCCTGCTCCAGCTGATATTATGAATTAATATATAGAAAGAGTGGCAGAGTCTTCAAATTATTGTGTAACTTATAATGATAGATAGCCTAGATAATTTTTGCAAAAGAGATCACAGGTAAAGGTATCCTCAAATTATGGTCACAGTTCCAACCAGAATTTCTCTTGCTAAGCAAGGTGGTTGTTAAGTGAGTTGTGTCCAATTTTATGATCTTTTTTGGCCATAACCATTAAGCGAATCCCTACAATTGTTAAGTGAATCATGTGGTCATTAAGTGAATCTGGCTTTCCCCCATTGACTTTGTTTGTCGGAAGCCACTGGGAAGGTGGCAAATGGTGATTGCGTGACTCTGCAACCATTGGAAATACATGCTGGTTGCCAAATGCCTGAATTTTGATCCCACGACTGTGGGGATGCTGCAACGATTGTAAGTGTGAAGACTAGCCATGAGTCCCCTTTTTTCAGGGCTGCTGTAACTTTGAATGGTTGCTAAACAAATGGTTGCAAGTCAAGGACTACCTGGATCTATTTGCTTCACCCTCTTGTCAGTTTCCACATTACTCTTACGTTATTCACACAAATGTAAACAAGTCTTCCAAAATCACTGTCTAAAAGGGAGCCACGTCATCTTGTATCTTGAGAGTCACATTTCAAGAAGTATATTTCAGTTTCTTATTGGGAAGGTCTTTCTTATAATAAGACAACATTTTTGCTGAGTTATTCCTAGCTTTGTAAATAGGAGTCCCAGCTAGGTTTTTCCCCCCTTACATCGAAACATTTTGAGCATCAGCTGCTTATGCCATGCCTCCTAATAGTCTTAGGTGTCTAACCACCTATCAACCTATCTAGTTATCCAATTCATGTATTTACTAATTTAATAGCTATTTAGAAATAACATAAGTACTTTGTTTTTCCTTTTTCTTCTCTCTACAAATGAGAAGAGATACTTGCTGATGCAGTACTCCAGGTCCATATACCATATACCCATGTTTTCCCCAAAATAAGATCGGGTCTTATATTAATTTTTGCTCCAAAAGATGCTTTAGGGCTTATTTTATGGTTATGACTTATATTTGGGAAATGTGCTACTAAATGCGTCCTTCTGGTTGACAATCTTAACTGGAGCTTATTTTTGGTGTGGGGCTTATATTACCAGCATCCTGAAAAATCATGCTAAGGCTTATTTTCCGGTTGGGTCTTATTTTCGGAGAAACACAGTATTCAAACAGTAAAGATATATTAGAAAAACTTATTCAATAGTTTCAAATCACATTGTCTCAGTATGCTGTCATTGCAGTGATGTAATTCAAGAAAATAGGATGGGGTTTTAACTCTGAATCTTTCTTTTTCTTCACAGGCAAAAAGCAGTGAGACAATTTGTCAGACTGTCTGCATAAAGAATGGGATCCCTTTCCATTGGCAGTGCATAAAACCTGCAACAAATTTCCATGTTTTAGTAGTGATTGTGAGAGGATAGCATATTGGAAACTAGAAAAAAATGAAGAAGATAATTAAATGCAGTAAATATTTCATTCCTTTTTCTTTGATGGCTTTCCTACCTGACTCGTGCAATTTAAATGATAATTCTTCTTTTCAAGTTTTATTTCTTTTTTTCATTAAATGGGAGAGGTAGCATTTCAGCTGGCTAAAGATCTTTTGTTAAGGCTCAAAATGTTTTACACGTTGAACTTATCGAGGTAAAGGTATAAATATCACTGAATTAAATGATGTCAATTTTAAAGTAGGATTATAATCATACTGATCTAGCAAATAGGGTATTGTTCAAGATACTTCAGCGATTTTTTTAATGTATCCCCTTATATAGTTTCATGAGCTCGTGAAAGGGCATTTGAAACAAAGCTTCTGAGAGAGATGATTTAGAATAGAGAAAATACAGTTTATATATTTAACTTCTTTTTTATAATTAGTTCCTATGCTTCTAGAAAATGTTCTCCCTATTCTGTCTACCGGTACTCATGTATTCCTTTATTTAACTGTATTAGGAGTGGAAACAACTTAGAGCAACAAATTTTCATGGGAATAGTGAGTGGTAAAAATATGCTGTACATTTTTGAGCTGACTGGCCTTCCTGTTGGGGGGCTGTTATACATGGTCTCCATGGCATAAACACTGTGACTTTGTTTGTCTAGGCAAGCTTCAAGAGATTTCAAGGAATGAAATACAAAGTTAGATATTGTATTCTCTATGATTACTTTTTGACTCCAGTGCATAGTTTGAACCAGAACTCCTTGCAGTTCTGGAATGCATGGACTCCATGATACATAATAACATTTTATGTCCATAATCTAAATTCTTTAACATCTAATTCCTTCCTTCCTTCCTTCCTTCCTTCCTTCCTTCCTTCCTTCCTTCCTTCCTTCCTTCCTTCCTTCCATCATGTTATTGGTGTTAGAGAATTTTATCACAAGAAAGTTGTGGAACTTGGAAAGTTACAAACACTATACATCCTGCCTGGAAAACCTCACTTGAATTACAATCCAAACACTTCTAATTTCAAATTCAGCTCATAAGGGGGTGATAAATTGTCTTATTCCAGGTACGGGGAATCTGTATCTCCCAGATAATGCTGTATTATAACTCATAGCACACCTAACTATAATGGTTATCATAAGTAATGCTGGGGATTTAGTTTAACAATGACTTGTGGGCCAAAGGTTCACATCCTTGCCTTAATACCAGCTGATTCTTCACTATTCAATCACTTTCCTCAAAACAGAAATTAAAAAGCAAGGAAATAGTTCAAACAGTTCCAGTTAATACACTATTATCTAATGCTGGGAATAGTATGTAATGTTAACTTTGATGCTATTATGAACTTTTCTGTTTCATTAAAAAGGGAATGATTACAAATTATACTTTTGAGGTGGATAATCACAAGGCAATAGTTCCACATTACAGGCTTCCGGGCAGTCAGTGTCTGGAAAACAACAATTCCTTACTACAGGTAGTCCTTGACTTACAACCGTTCATTTGGTGACCATTTGAAGTTGCAACAGCACTGAAAAAAATGACTTATGACCATTTTTTACTCTTACGACCATTGCAGCATCCCCATGATCACGTGATCAAAATTCAGACACTTGTCAATTACTTCCTATTTAGGACAGTTTCAGTATCTCAGTGTCATGTGATCACCCTTTGCAACTTTCTGATAAGCAAAGTCAATGAGGAAGCCAGATTCACTTAACAACTTAATTGTTACTAACTTAACAACTGCAGTGATTCACTTAACAACTATGGTAAGAAAGGTCGTAAATGAGGCAAAGCTCATTTAACAATTGTCTCACTTAGCAACAGAAATTTTGGGCTCAGTTGTGGTCATAAGTTGAGAACTACCTGTATTGTATAAAACAATGTTCCTAAAGTGATATTTGGCTGAAGTAGCAATGGATGATTTATTTATTTTTTATTTTTTCTGTAGATTTTTTTTTTAAAAAACCAGCATAATCAAGTGAAGTTCAATGACTTACAAAGAAAAATGTAATAAAACAATACAATCATGAAACAATTATGGTGTTAAATTACTTTAACACTGGATTAAATAAACAATACTATAGCATTCTTTTGGCTGTTTAAAAAAGCCAACAGGATTGTAGCATGACAATTCGCTGGTGGTGAATATACCAAAAGAGGGTCCTAATGTAGAAACTTCTTTTTCTATGACCCATCTGATCTCCTGATAGTGGAAGTTTTCTACTATTTTTCATGAATCACTGATACTGGATAGTTTAATTAAAGCCTTGGTGGAGCAGTGGGCTAATGCCTCCTTAAGTAATACCAGCTGCCTGCAATTAGTGCAGGTTCGAGTCCCACCAGGCTCAAGGTTGACTCAGCCTTCCATCCTTCCGAGGTAGGTAAAATGAGGACCCAGATTGTTGGGGGCAATAAGCTGACTTTGTAATAATGCCGCTTGGTGTGTGTGTGAAAGCCCTAATAAGCAGGCATATACATAGAATGAAGGCTATTGCTAAGCACATTGATTTGTGCTTCTTAGATTGTAAGCCACCCTGAGTCTTCGGAGAAGGGCGGGATATAAATGGGATTAAAAAAAAATTCTGATTGAAAGAAGAAGTTCTGCTGGTATTTAGGGGCCAAGCCATATGGAGTTTTATAGGTTAAAACCAGAACTTTAAATTGCACCCAGGATCTGGATACACAGTATAGGAGTGGCATGGTATACAGTACAGGAAGAACAGGATCATCATGTCTCTTGCTATTAGCCACAAGTGCTCCATTTTTTTTACTGTTGCAGGTTCTGAAAGATTTTTTAAAGGTAGATCCTGTAGAACACTGCGAAGTAATCTAGGAGGCTGTTCTACTGCTCATCATTAGAAATTTTCTCTTTATTTCAAATTTGGATGTCTCTCTGTAAAGTTTCTCTTCATCGTTTTGTTGTTGTTGTTGTTGTTGTTATACCTCAGACTCTAGGGCCGGGGTGTCAAACTGCCAGCCCATGGGCTGGATGTGTCACCAGGAAACCACACCCGCCCCATTGCCAGCAATGGAGAAAAAGCTCCGATACGCCACGTAACGTCACATGACGTCGCGAGTTTGACATGTCTGCCCTAGGGAGAATACGTGCAAACCCTCTTCCCTGTGACAGACTTTCAGGTATTGGAAACTGTTATCAAGTTTGCTTTTAGCCTTACCTTCTTTAGGCTAAACAAAGCTTGTTCTTTTAAATGTTCTTCATAAGATTTGGGTTCTAAATCCCTCACCATCTTTGTTATTGTTTCTTGCACTTTTTCCCAGTGATCCCAAGTCACAGAGTTTCTGCTTCAGGGGAAGCATTACTTCCAAGAGTCCACCCAAGAGCCATCAGAGAACCTTGATGTACAAATGTAAACTCTATCTTGCTTGGGTTCAACTTTGGCCATTTCTTCTAATTAAGCCATATCTTTGATTGCTTTGTACTGTGCAGCCAGATGATATATAGAATAGAATAGATCTGGAAGGGATCTTAGAGGTCTTCTAGTCCAGCCCCCTGCTCGAGCAGGAGAACCTATACCATCTCAGACAAGTGACTGTCTAGCCTCTTCTTAAAAATCTCCAGTGATGGAGCACCCATGATTTCTGGAGGCAAGCTGCTTCACTGGTTAATTGTCTTCATTGTCAGGATGTTTCTCCTTAATTCCAGGTTGTTTCTCTCTGTGATCAGTTTCCAACCATTGTTTCTTGTCCTTATATATATAATTGTGTTTTACCAGCGTATTTTTGATTTTGCATTCTTGAAGACAACAGTGTCTTCACCCAAAGGCTTTATGTAGATGCTGAAAAGAAATGGGGAGAGGAATAACATCAGAGGCCACTGACCCAACATTTTCTCCTCTGTTCCCAGATCTGAGAGTAACGTTTGTGTGAAACTTCTATCATATTTTCTATTGTGAATTTTATTTACATTATTGCTTTTAGTTTGGGCTGTTTGTAATTGTTTATTTAATTCATTCCACAAACCACCCAGAATCTTCTGAATTGGGTGCTTATAATGAATTGGATTAATGGACTGAATTCTCTTCTATTGGAATTTAATTAAATAAATAAATAAAACCACTGACAGAACTTATCCACTGAGGAAAGAGTGGAACTATTGAAACATAGTGTTCCCAAACCCTGTAGGTGTTCAAGATAGATATTATGATTAATGGTTTCAAAGGCCACCAAGAGGCCTAAGACCAGAAGAAGTGCACTCCCAATGTGGCTCCCAACAAATGGTGACCTGCTTGTGCAATAAGTGCAATTCTGTCCCATATCCAGAATTGAATGACTAAAAAGAGTCCAGATAATTCATTTCCCCATAGGTAGTCTGTGGTTGCTTTCTCAACAATCTTCCATTGAAAGTATGATGAGAAACTGAATACAAATCACACATTTTAGATCATCTAAAAGAAACAAAGAGGGAGCTTAGATCTAACGCATGCCAGTTCTATCGGGCTGCATAGATTCTGAATGTAGCTGAGAGAGTTCATTGCTACTGGGGCTCTGATTACAATGTTGTGACTTGGTTTATTTTTTATTTTGCTTATATAACGTTTTCACCTTTAAGATATTAAATCCGACCTTTGTTTTGTTGAAGATAGTTGCATTGTAAACACTTAGGGCACAATTCAAGGCAAAGCTTAGCATTCTTCAGTGTATTGAAATGCATGGGTTTTATCTTTAATGTAGCTTTGGCTGAAATTCATTCCCCAAACATTGAATGGTTTCCTACATTTTTTAGTTTCAAATATTAATGTATTTATAGCTTGGGAGTCTTTTCCTGGCTGCTGCTTTCATACCCTGACACTTATTAAACAAGTGCTATGTTGTTATTCATGATTTGGGAATTGGAAACTGTTTGTATTTCTAAACTTTTAATATAATACCATATGACTGCATTGCAGCTATTCAGTTAGTCGGAAAAGAAGCCAATGTAAAATAGAGAAAAGTTGGTTCTCAGATAGTAAAAATCTCAGCAGCTGTAACACAAAAATGTACTAGGCTTTCTCTCTCTTTCCAATACAACTGAATAACAACATTATTATCAAAATAGCTACACAGACCTGTGCTCCTACTAACACATGTACATATGTGAGAAGGAACGGGGAAGATTATACTTGAACTCCATGAAAGTAAACAAATGAGCTCCAAATTATATGTCAGGGATAGTTAACCAACTCTCCTTTAAGTATCTTGCCTGGTTTCAGAATCAGCTTTTCTTTAAAAGAATATATCTACCCCACACATATCTAACACAGGCTTACTTAGGAAACAAAAAGAGTGGATAGCTAGATCCCAAAGCTGCTTTTTCAAAAGGCAGCTGGCCTTTCTTTGTTTTTGCTTGAAGTTTCACTTCTCATCCAAGAAGCTTCAGAACTGAACAGAAGCTTCTTGAATGAGAAGCGAAATGTCTTCAAGTAAAAACAAAGAAAGTCCAGTTGCCTCTTGAAAAAGCACATTTGAGACAATTATGACCTGGATGACTGAGAATCTCCATAGACAGATAGCTAGACCTCAATGCCATAGTTACTCCATTGTGGAAGTTGTGCCCATCTGATCAAAAAAAGGCAAAGAGTACTGGAAGAGGGAATATTATAAAGAGATAGAATGATGGGCTTCCCACCATGCAAATCATTTTTCAGGAGTGTCTAAATATTTCTCATTTTGGATGAGCATTACAACAGGCACATTGCTAACACCAAATGCATTTCTTGGAACTTCTTAAAAATAGGCACAGAAGACACAAATATCTAATTACTGAGCAATACCCAAACTGTTGGGTTTCATCAATGGTTGTAGGTGGATTACTTTTCTGTCAACATGCCTTGCTTTGTAATCAGTGCCTATTTATTTAAATTCTGAACTAAGCCCAGTTTTATTCATTGCATCTAACAATTGTCATGTACCTCCATTTAGTATTAATTTTAGCTAACATGATTATATAGAGTCTTGAAAGTGCTCATCAAGCTGCCTACCATCAGTGGAATCCAGTGCCATTAGGTAAAATGGTGCTCTCTAATTGATAATGTGAATCTGAATTTTACCACACTCTTTAATAAATGCTGGGCTTGGTGCAAAGTTAACATATTCAAAATAGTTTTAAGATTATATCTTCCCAAAATGTGACAGAAAGAAAATTCCAGTTTTTACTTTGAAGTTTCCCTGTTGGCTTGAAAGCTGATTGCTTAATTCAAATTTCAAAGGCTAACATCAAAATATAACTACTCTTCCATTCCTAGGTTATGATTAGTGTTTTATTATTTTATAAAAGAAGCAGTGAGCATCTAGCCAGTCAAGACCTCTTAGGATATCTTCATTGCTGAACGGTGAACCTCTACTTTACATACAGAAAATCCAGGATCAATTCCTGGAGTTTTCTAATATATCTGGATTCTGAAGGGTCACTGCAAGCCAGTGCCAATAGCATTTAGCCAGATGAAGCAATGTCTTCTTGTGTTCCTATTATCTGAAAGCCCCACAGAATACTGTACAGTGGAAAATGGATGGAAATGCATTTCCTCACTCCCACAAGAACAGCTTTATTGTCTAAATTAATTAATTAAATTTGGACACTATCTTTCAGCTAGAAGACCAGGAATTTGGATAATGAGCATATAAAACAAATAAGATGCATTAGAATACCAAGATACCATTAAAAAGAAGGACTAGCAATATTATTATCTGTCAGACTCAGAGACAATAGATAGGCTTTTCTTTAGACATAAAAGATAATAAAAATAAAATATAAGTGCCCTGGGGGGGCTATGTTCAAAAGCTACCAGACAATTGCTTAATACTAAAACACTTGATAAATATTAGATGAATAACTGATAATATCAAGCTGTACCATTTAAAGTATGTTTTATGCCAGGAAATATTTATAATTAACTTGCATTTTCAGTGCTCCTTGCAAAACCATAACCTAAGCAGGATGATGTCATGGCATGGTCAGCAAAATGTAGTTACGAATGAAGATAACTATACATGTCCCAGGATAATGTTGCAGGACCCAATCTATCTATTCAACTGTCAGCTCTGCCACTTCTCTTTGCCTTCACTATGCCTCAGTGCCAGCCTGCCATAAACTCCAGGAGAAGGAAAACTGTTTGGGAGGGAGAAAGAGGGGAACACGAAAGTATTTTGTAACGGCTGGAGATAACACCTCAAGGACACCTAGCCAGAGGCAAGAGGGCAGCTGAATTCCAAGGACGGCCATTTTGAAAACATTTGGTTTAAATATGATTGAACATGAGGGAACTTGTGGGAAGGCAATGAAATGGGGATTTCCCTAGGGCAGTGGTGGCGAACCTATGGGACGCGTGCCAGAGGCGGCACTCAGAGCCCTCTCTGTGGGCACATGTGCCATCGCCTGAGTCCCATCTCCTCCCACGGTCCCTTCCTCACCTGCCCCTGCAGAGAGTCATTCTGAAAGGTGGCCCATGCAGAGCAGTGCAACCAAGAGCATGGAAGCTGGGCAGTGGGGACAAGACTCCACCCTTTGCACCCCATCATGTGCAGATGATGCTGCGGAGCACAGGTGGAGGGCATGGCTGCCATGGTGCTGCTGGGCCGCCTGGGTAATCTGCTGCAGTGGTCCATGAAGGTGGTGAGTGGCCCTGCAGGCAGGCAGGATGGGGGTGGGCATGATGGGGGACAAATGGGGGTGGGGCAGGGTCAGTTTTTGGGCACTCGGTCTCTAAAAGGTTCACCATCACTGCCCTAGGGGATCGGTGCGGGAACCTCAGGACTTGCTTACCTTCACTGCACTTCACTTGACCTCAGTAATACTATACCTTACTGGAGTTATGGATCATTCTTGCTAGAGTTTAACTTGAGACAGGGCTGACATTGTCTATCTGTCACATTCTGATAGAGAGAAGTTCCCTGAGGATGGGGTCCAGCATGAGTCTGAAATCTTAGTAGACTAAACTTCTGGTCCCGGTGGTCAACCCAGATTGGATCCTGCAAAATTTAGTTATCTTAGTATTGTAATAGTGTGACAGAATTGGAGGATTAGGTTCCAACACCAGTACAAGAAATACACCTCTCTTTTTATTGATTCTGAGATGTTGCACCAAGGATAAGTATCATAGCGTGCAGTCCCGAACCCCTCTTTCTGTCAGTAGAAACTATCACTGACCATACTTCCTGAAAACTGGTGGCATGGTTCCCCACCATTCACAAACAACCAGGTAAGTCCCAGAATAGGCTTTATGTAATTGTGAAAAAAATAAAATCCTCATGCTTTCCCCATCATTTTATTCCTGAAAATCTTAGCTTCACCCATTTCCCATTATTTATGCTTTCACTTCAGTCCCCACTGAAATGTTGAATGTGGCCCTTAGTCATTAGAAGAGCATTTCCCCTTGCATTAGATCCTGCAAGCTAACTTCCAAAACCTTTCTTTTCCTCTCTACCCCCAAGTGTTCAAGAGAGGATTCATTTTTTTTATATTAAATGCTCCAAGTTCACATTTTTCCTTGATGTAGATATCAAATTGCACGGCATAGTCAGAAATGATGGCCATTATTATTCATGCTGGTACTGCATTGACAGGCATTACTATAATGACTCAGACAAATCACAAGGCAACTGACTGATGATGAGCACTTCAAAATGGTGTGGTGTGGTTGCATGGGGACTGTGGTTGCTATTCAGGATTGCTTTTCTCTTAGATTGTCACTGCTTATCGAACTTGTTCACTAACAACTGCCTGTATAATGTCATTACCTGGCTGTTGAAAAACCTTTGCCTGGCCCCGAAGCCCATTCATTGCCACTTAGTGGAAGGTTTGATGCAATAAAAGTCTGAAAAGATCCCCTCTTGTTAGAGGGGAGGGAAAGGTCTTGGAGGCACTTCTTGAAAAATACAGCTTATCATCATGGTTCTTCCAAACCAGCTGTACAGAATGACCTTTCTTGTATGGAAGATAATAACTTTATGATAATGAAGCTGGAAAGCCATTCCCTGCACTGGTAATTTTATTTCTAATTGAATAGCTATATTTGATACATAGCAGCTTAACATACCCTGATATAGTAGTAATATGATGTGCCAAGGAAGCTACAGTATTACACATTTTGAATTTAAATCAGGAAATGGCTTTGTTTTCACAAGAAAAGTTCAGATTTCCAGATCCCCAAAGTGTGAGATTTTTATCCTCTGTGCCATGGATCCCAAGATTCATGGTAAATTAGGACAGCAATTCTTACTTCTTTCTTGGCTGCTTTGGTATCTGCTTTATTGTCTTCCCATTTCCTTTGCTCCACTTTCCTCACCAACTACTGCTACCCATTGCAGGGATATCCCCATCCTTTGGTGTCAAATTGTCATGGAAGAATTAAACTTCCTCTTAGAGGAGGATGGACTGTGGTTCATTCGCATGGTGAACATCAAAGAAAGAAATCTGAGGCATATTCTACTGTAAAACTTTTAATGAGAAAACAAAAGACCTAAACTGACTACATTCTCTCATCAGGCAGAATAGAAAGTAAGAAGTAAAGGAGTAACTGTGAGAAACTTTTTCTAGACATGTGCACAAAACAGTTTGAAACCATAACATGGCTGGACATGTGATATTCACTATGGTTACATGATAAGATAGTCACACAGGTGCAGAGAGCAGGGGAAAATGTACAGATAGAAATGAGCTGCTGGCAAAATTAAAAAAACAACAACGGCAGTGACACAAATGTTGATCAGTTATGCTACTGTTAGCCAGGTCTATGGGTGCAGTTGTGGGCTTTTCCGCCCTGAGGGATAGCCAACATTATATATATTGTTATATGTATCTTTTTTCTGGGGAAGGGAAATCTTTCTGGGTCCTTTCCCCTTTTCCTAAGGTCCTTTAGGGGAGAACAAACAAACAATAACAATGTAATCTATGTATGTGAGTTTTACTTTACAAAGCAGACAAGTTATTTTAGAAAGGAAAATTACAGATAGTTTACAGATAGCTTATAAGGAAAAAGAAGACTAGAAAGAGCAGAATAAAATCAAACAGCATTGGAGAAAAAAACAAAAACAAAGGGGAATTAGAGACTAAGGGAGGAGGGTTTGACTGTCCATAGATTCCAGAATGTATTTTGCTCAATTATTCATTGGCAGAGCCAATGGCAAGCAATAGTAGTGTTTCCAACATTGTGTCAGCTGATTGGATGGAAAAGGTAGGAGGGAAGAACTCATTCCTTCTCTATTTTTTTAAATCCCCCTTTTTTTGGGGGGGGGCTTGGCTAGAGTCACCCTTTTGGTAAATATTGATAGATCCAAAGAGAGTTACATTCTGCTGTCCCAAAGATGCTTTTTCATGAGGCAACTGGACTTTCTTGTTTTTCTTTGAAGATATTCTGCTTCTCATCCATGAAGCTTCTTCAGCTCTGACTGGATGGTGGGGGAATGGAAAGATTTATACTCCTTGCAGTCAGCTGTTCCTTTGCATTCTTTTAGAGAGTCGTTAAAGCTACCTGGAGGCTTATCTGTGTCTTCAGGTCACCTGAGTAGTGCAAATGGGTGTGGAGCCTTCTTGGAACTGTTGAAAGGGCTGTGTTGTAGACAGATGATGTTGGATCCCTCCCACTCTGTTGAGAGAGGGCTGTTCAGTTTTGACATAGATGGCCTCTTTGTCAGAGCTGAAAAAGCTTCTTGGATGAGAAGTGGAACATCTTCAAAGAAAACCAAGAAAGTCCAGTTGCCTCGTGAAAAAGCATCTTTGGGATAACTATGATCTGGATGACTGAGAATCTCCATAGACATTTAAATTCTGCTGCTAATCAATTTAGATCCAATATATTCAGAAGCAGCAAAAAACAAGCAAAATGTTGCAGTTAGCTGACACTTTTACAGAACAAGGAGGAGGATGAGGAGGAAGAATTGTGACTATTCAAGTTCTTAACAGTGAGAACAATTAATCAGTGGAACAATTTGCCTTCAGAAGTTGTGGGTACTTCATCACTGGAGGTATTGAAGAAAAGACTGGGCAGCCATTTTTCTGAGATGGTATAGCTCTCCTGTTTGAGCAGGAGGTTGGGCTAGAAGACCTCCACAGTCCTTTCCAACTCTATTCTGGCACTGTTTATGATATCATTGGCATAGGCCAGGGATAGGCAACCTTGGCTCTTTTAGGACTCGTGGACTTCAACTCCCAGAATTCCTGAGTCATAGCTGACTCAGGAATTCTGGGAGTTGAAGTCCACGAGTCCTAAAAGAGCCAAGGTTGCCTACCCCCGCATAGGCAGAGATATTTTTTTGTATATTCTTTTGGAAAGGTTTTAAAGAAGTATAAAAGGCTGCAACATTTGTTTTAGGCCTTGTAAAATATTAAGACACTTTTTTTTTGCTGTATCGTGTTGTTATATCACAAGCTATCCACTTGCAAGTCAAGCAATGTGAAACTGAAGGAACAAACAGAAAACAAATAAACACTTTGTTGTTGTGCTACCCAACATTTCTGGTTGGGCTATCTTGACAAAACAATTGGTTCAATTGTCTAGGTTTTCACTTTTTAATGAAAAGAAATGGGTGCCTTAAGCCTTAAAGCCTAACTGAATCCTCACCAAAATTGTCTGAAAATACCACCAGTGCCTTTTCTAATAATGCTCTAAGTACTTTAGTTAAGCTCTGATGTCCAATGTACTACTTTTAAGAACAAAACAGATAAATATGTGGAGGTGCCTTCCATTTTGCTATTCTCACAGCTGTGCTAAAATTTCAGAAATAAATTGCTAGAGAAACATATTTGGGTTAAAACATAATGGTGGGTTCCCTGTCCCCATGCAGGTACAACCACATCTTTATATATGCTTTGTGCAACATCCATATACTAAAGGATGAAAATGTTGATTTCAGGATATTAATGAAGAGGAAAAAGAGAGAGAAAACAACCAGGTCCTTTTCTGTGATAGTTGTGTGAATTTTTCAATCAAAATCCAATAAGCTCTCATTCTGATTTTTTGTTGTTGTTGTTTTTTGCAAGAAACCAAAGACATTTTTCATTTGAAAATGAAAATTGAAGGAAATTTTTAATGCAAAGCACTTTATGATATCAACTTTAATGTGAAATGTATTTTAACTCTGTACTATTTAGACTCTTGGTTATATATGTTCTTCATTATATCTTTTGGAAACTGATTATTAGTTGTGGTTTAGTTTTATGATTACATTGCACAGTTTATGATTACACTGTGTGGTTTTCTTCAGTTACATTTAACAGAACAGTGAACGCCATATGCCCTCTGACAACATGCGGGTCTATTTGAATTTGCATACAGTGGCAGGAAATACAATAGTAGAAGATTAAATGAAAAATGATAGAGAAATGGTGAAAAATACCGGAAGATTTGAGGCAAGTGAAAACAAAATCTGGTCCCCGCTTAATTATTTATTTTAATTCCAAAGGTTAACTTGCATTTTGGGATGGTGATTGATAGTTCCTTGACAAAAAGAAGACTTATATCTCCAATACTGTTTATTTTCTCCCTTCAGTGAGTGAGAAAGAAAAAGTTGTGTAGAATTGCTCAGGTTGAAAATTCTAATCTTCCCTATTCATTTCAACACTCAGGACAAATCTTCTGAAACCAATTGGGTCTATGGAGCTTTCTCTACTTTGAAATTAAATCACCGAGTGCATCAGAGTTCTTGTACTTGAGCAGCTGGATATGCCATTTTGTTGAGTAAAACTCTCATTTTAAGTCTACTCAATATGCTTTTCCACACTGAACATTTCTTCATACTCATCAGATTGGCCATTTAATATTTGTTTTCAGACACAATCAGTTAGATAATTCTCACAGCTTCTTTTTCTATGTTTTGAATAGAACTGAATATTTTCATCTGAGCATCATAAATCTCTGGAAGCTTATTTGAAACTGCTTTCCCTTTGCTTCTTCTGATTGCCTTGCATAGCAGATTGATCTGATAAACTCTCTTAATCAGATTACATGGTCCACTGATTCTGCATATTACCCGATTCATGTCTCTAAATAAGGTAGGTAATGCAATGCTAGACTTGAAAATACAATCTTCGGAAGAAGAATCTAGATGGACAGTAAATGAACTAACCTGCAATACTTGCTGAGTGAATTTCCTTAATCTCAGAGTAATCTTATTCTTCCCTTTCCTAAATAAAGGCTCGAGAGAAACTAAACTGAAAACACTAAAGTGGTTTTACTGGACATAAGAAAAATGCCAAAAATCCATAGTAGGGCAATATATTAAGTTGGGCAAGTCAAGGAGATTTTTCCTCACTGGAACACTAACTGAAAGAATCTTTGGTTTTATCAATATTATAACTCTCTAGTTTATGTCTGTCTCTGCTTTCCTTCTACCAGTGAATGCATCTTTTCTCCCCCAGGGAAAGAGCCGTACAAGTAACCATTGGATTTTCCATTTTCATAAGTGGAAGATGAACCATTGTTTATTTCTTCTCCCAAGTAGCCCTTAGGACAATGCTAGGTACAACTAGAGCCCATCGCAGTTCCAGAGCGAGCTTCATTTGTCTGCAGCCAATTCTCATATTTCAGTATGACTGTAAGCTTTTGTAAGCAATCTTATCTATAGAAATAAAATGGGAATGTAGATATATATAATTGCTGCAACCCAAAGTCCTTATATAATTAATTGTTATCAAGAGCTTTTTATGGTCAGTATGAAGATCTGCAAAGAGCTCTGATAATATGTTGGTTAATTGTACTTGTAAAGATCTCCTGGTTAGGAATTCAGCCTTATGAAGATTTTCAGTCACAGAAATTCTCTAAGGAACTAAGTATAGGGTGTGGTGAATATGCCATCAGATGTTGTGGAACCCTTTTCCATGCCCCCCAATTCTCTAATCTGGGCTTTGATCTTGAGACAATCCTGCAAGGACACCTATGCTGCCAACTGTGAGCCAAAAGGCAGGGAAATGGAGTATGGGATTGTTTGGAAGAACATCTTGGGAGTAAGAGTTGACTCTGAAGTAAGTTGTTGCTTTGGAGTATCTCTGTTTTTCCAATAACTTCTATTTAGGTAGCAGAAGTTTCTATTATCAAAGTTGGAAGCAAATGTAATGGCTCTGCAAGTGTGCTTTCCACCTGGCCATTTATGTTCTTCAGGACTATCTGCATTATAATGATGGCAAGGGTTTACTGCAGGGGTTATCTGAATTAATCACAGAATGTAAGGTACCATAGGGATCTAGTTTGACATCCGCCCAATACAAAAATCCACCACTATAGTATTCCTAACAGATTATCCAGCTTCTGTTTAAATATTATCAATAATTGTACTGCTTACCTGAATTTAATAGTGTAGTGCATTCTTTAGCAATGATGTTTTAAAATAAGAAACATTGGGCTGTGATGTAAACATTTTCATGGAACTTCTTATATTCTGGAATTGGGATCTTTTATAATGAAATAACAGTTAAATTATGGATATCTTCTATGTCTGTCTAACTTTGTGTCTTAACTTTAATTTTCTGCAAACTCTGAGCTAACAAGGTCTTGCTGCTCAGCTCTTTGAATCTTGATAAATTATAATACTAAGTTATCTCTCTTAAGCCCTGGACTGGATCTAGAATATGGCTAACTGTGAAGTATAATTACTGAATACTAACATTTGATCTGGGGTCTGTTTGCCTTGGAGCTGTTGAAGGACAGAACTATAATAGCATTCTTATAGGACCATTAGAAAGATTTAGAACCATGGGTGCATATGAGCACTGAAATTGGGATTTACTATAACTATGTTTCTGCTCTAGTTTAATTCTATTTGGGGGCAGGCTAGTTCTTGCAATAACTTATAACTATATACAAATTTGTTCCTCACTTCTTCTTCTTCTTTTGCTTATTATCTTGCCTTATAAAGAGGTTTGAAAAACTGAAAAGTAATTGCATGGAAAGCTAATCATACTGGAGAGAGTATAGTAATGCTGAACAGAACTATCAGACTATACCTGGAATGTTTGGATTATCTTCATTCAGAAAAAGAGACCATCTTGGTGTTCCTTGAGAAAGATGTTTTACATAATAGTTCAAGATTCTGAGATGGCTTAAATAAAAAATGCTGCCTTCATGTACGTTTTCACTTATGGAAGAAATTCAGGTCAATGAAATGTCATCAAATGCAATAGTATGTATCAACCAAATTCATTCTCTCTCTCTCTCTCTCTCTCTCTCTCTCTCTCTCTCTCTCTCTCTCTCTCTCTCTCTCTTTCTCTCTCTCTCTCTCTCTCTCTCTCTCTCTCTCTCTCCCTCTCTCTCTCCCTCTCCCTCTCCCTCTCCCTCTCCCTCTCCCTCTCCCTCTCCCTCTCCCTCTCCCTCTCTCTCTCTCTCTCTCTCTCCCCCCCTCTCTCTCCCTTCTTCTTTAAAGAAAAAAAGCTACTCTTTATGTGACTCCAGCATGAGTTCAGAAGTCACTGTGCTGTGCTGGCAGTAATAAGATCATAATAGGCAATATTCAAACTCATTATAGTGAATGCAGTATTACTATAGCTGAAACAGCCATCAGCAGATTATCATTGCTGTTGTGAAAAGCTGTGCCCAAGTATGAAATAAAAAGAAAAAGAGATTATACAGGCAGGCATGGACCTACATTGCTCTAGGGGTAGTCCAAACATGGTTAGGCAAATCTTACATATGCTTACCTATATAGTTTATGACATTGCAGAGCATTTGCCAATATTTTTCAGCTGTCAGGGCAGAAATATTGCTATAAGAACCAGATGCCTGTTCTAGGGATAGTTTCCGTACTCCTCAGCTTTACATCATTGATCAAAGCGCACACACATATATATACTTAGACATTTCCCCTAAAGCAGAGAGGGGTGGGGATGGGCTGCACTCAAACAATAAGTATATTCCAAAGACCCCATATAGCAAATGAAAATACAAAGCAATAAAAATGGAGTTTGGATTATTTTCAATGTTATATGGAGAATTAGGGACACAGTCTGCACATGTAACCTATGAAACCTCAAGTCATCTGAATGTGCTTTGTCAAACTGGAGCTTGTGAGAATATGCAATATACTGGGTTTGGCTGGTTGGGAGGCATGTGCCTTCTTGCTCCCCTTTCCTCATCAAAGTTAACATCTATAAACCATAAATATAGGACCAAACAGTTGTGAACAGTCCACAATATGTGGACTTTCCCTTTCCTTTTGAGAGCTGAAAATCATTATGTAGTTCCAATAGTGGAGAATATTTGGAGCTCCAAATATTTTGCTGCAGACTTTTCATTAGAGCAGGGGTGTGAAACTGCCAGCCCACGGGCCGTATGCATCTGGTGGAAGCCACGACCACTCCATTGCCGGCAATGGCAAAACTGTCCTGATACGTTGCGTGATGTCACGTGATGTCGTGAGTTTGACATATCTGCATTAGAGGGTTAGGAAAGATCATTTGGAAGGATGGAGTTTGCTGGTTGTTTATAAATAGTAGCTTACCCTGCCAATAGTAGCTTACCCTACCAATCTTGGTTGGGGTGGGGTTTCATCTTGATGGTTTCTTAATTGGTACATTTTTTGCTTGCCTAATTGTCTGTCTGTCTTGCTTATCTGCTCAAAGAACACCAAGAACCCAACAAATCAGTGCATGCCAATTACTTTTCCTTTCTTTTTAGCAAAAGAAATTAATGGCTAGTCTGTTCTAATATAGATAAAGCATGGAAATTTATTTCAAGTTTGAAATAGCAAAAATATCAATTAGTTGCATGATCTTGGAGAAGAAGAATGACTTGGCATATTTCTATTACTGTGTTGTATTGCATTGCATTGCATTGTATTGCATTGTGTTGTGTTGCATTGCATTGTGTTGCATTGCATTGCATTGCATTGCTGTGATAGTGCAGTGGTTAGAATGCAGTATTACAGGCTGACTCTGTTTACTGTCAGAAGTTCGATTCTGAGAGGCTCAAGATTGACTCAGCTTCCCATCCTTTCAAGGTTGGTAAAAATGAAGACTCAGATTGTTGGGGGCAATATTCTGACTCTCTAAACCACTTAGAGAGAGCTGTAAAGCACTGTGAAGCAGTATATAAGTCTAAGTGCTATTACCATTGCCATTGTATTGTATTGTATTGTACTGCATTGCATTCCCACATATGAAAAACCCAGGTTTTTTTTCTGAATAGAAATGCATGTTTCTATTTCTCTGTGGAATCAAACTCAAGATCTAACAACAATATGGCCATAATTAGAAAGCAACTTTGCAACTTCTCAGATATCTTGGCAAATGCTTGTTTAGGTGTATTAATACTTGGATCAAGCTTTGAATTATTGCAAGAAAAGTTTGGATTGCTTAAAAATAAATAAATAAACACAACTAAGTCATCCTGGAGAATCAATATGTTTTGGTTTGACATGTGAGAGTAAAGAAGTTCTATCTTAATTTCTCCCATTTAGGTTCTTTCAGAATATGGTATGCTGTGTTTTGTTGCAAAAAATGAGGACCAGTGGGATTCTTAATATAAACAAAGCAATGGCCAAGGACAGTCTTAGGTCAGAGGAACTTTATGAAATTATAATAATTTTCTTTTTTCTATCTCCACTGAA
This sequence comes from Vipera ursinii, assembly GCF_947247035.1. Classification (NCBI taxonomy): domain Eukaryota; kingdom Metazoa; phylum Chordata; class Lepidosauria; order Squamata; family Viperidae; genus Vipera; species Vipera ursinii. Next base: position 58,629,916 of record NC_139512.1, read on the forward strand.
CCATCCTTCTCTGTTTAGTTCCTAGGAAGAGTCAGTATCTTACCTGTTGTATTTATTTAGTTAATTTTCAACAAGTGTCACATACAGTACACTAAAATGTTCAGTTTTATAAAGAAAAAAAACAGTGGGGGATAGCAAAAAAGAGGTAATTTCAGTGTTATACATAGTTAGCTTCTGTAAGCGTAATGGTAATAACTATTATTTTACTGAGCTCAGTAATGGAGGAAAGATTCTATGTTTCTGCATCTCTCTCAAGCTTCAATTATATTCATATACTTTGAAGGAATTGCAAGTTTAGGCATTAGCCTTAGCCCAGGGCTAAGCAACCTGATGGCTTAGAGAGCAATGATAAGGATAAGCAATCTGCTGTGTAAGCAGAAAGAAAGAAGGAAGGATAGAAAATGAAAAATGATAGCACCATAAAATGAAAGTGTGAAGATCACCTCATTCAGCATCTGTTTTGGCCTTCTCATCAGTTAACCTCAGCTTCTCCTTCTCTGTCCCAAGATTATCTTCAAGAGGACATCGCTTATGACAAACAAAAGGAACCTCACTTCTGGAAAAGTTCCTATTCTGTTCCTACTACTTTTTAGATATAGCTCTTGTCTCAAGTCTACTGCATGAAGATGGCCTTTTTTCAGATTGTGGGCAACTGCCTGAACTAAAAGTGATTCTTTTTTTTTAAGCCTGATTCACACAGAGTTCTCTTTGGCAAGATCAAAGGTCAACAGTACTGTATAAGAATTCTTCCAAGGGAACTCTTCAATTTAGAATCAATATATGGGTAGCTATTGCAGTGTATTTTAGGGTAGAGATCCTCTGACTTTTTTTTCTCATTTCTCATATTGTGCACCAAAGAGCAGACAATGCTCTTCGCTGATAATGGAAAAGCCTGCAGCTAGTTGCTTACATTACAGTTGCTTGAATCATTAATAGTCTAGGAACCAACTCTGTTATCCTCCAAGAAGCATCTTTGACCTTAAATCAGCAGGAACTTGCTTCTAATTAATAGTAGATGAGAGATCACAGGGTGCATTACCCAGAAGCAGTCATCTGATTAATTCCAAGCAATCCAGAACGCCATCACCCATATTACAGAAAAAGCTCAAGATAAGGCGATCATTTAGCAGCTGGAAAACTGCATTTTGGAGAAAGCTGACATTCTCAAAAAGTCCCATGGCTGAAAATCATTAGTGGATGGTACACCAAATCTTACATCAGCTTCCAAAACTTCTTCCAAGGGTTTGGGTTGTCGCCTCACTGTAACTTGCTGTTTTGCTTTTATCCTGCACTTCATTATCACCCAGCCAAGACTCATATCACACAGGAGATACATTTTCACCCAGGAGGTTTCCATGCTAATAGTGGAAATCCAGCTGAACAACAACAACAACAACAACAACAACAACAACAACAACAACAATAATAATAATAATAATAATAATAATAATAATAATAATAATAATAATAATAATAATAATAGTTGGAAGGGACATTGGAGGTTATCTAGTCCAACCCCTGCTCAGGGAGGAAACCCTATACCATTTCAGACAAATGGCTGTCCAGTCTCTTCTTTAAAAGTTCCAGTGTTGGAGCATTCACCGCTTCTATAGGCAGGTTGTTCCACTGGTTAATTGTTCAAACTGTCAGGAGGTTTCTTCTTAGTTCTAGGTTGCTTCTCTCCTTGACTAGTTTCCATCCGTTGCTTCTTGTCCTGCTTTCAGGGGCTTTGGAGAATAGCTTGACTCCCTCTTCTTTGTGGCAGCCCCTGAGATATTGGAACACTGCTATCATGTCACCCCTCACCCTTCTCTTCGTTAAACTGCACATACCCAATTCCAGCAACCGTTCCCTATATGTTTTAGCCTCCAGTCCCCCAATCATCTTTGTTGCTCTTCTCTGTACTCTTTCTAGAGTCTCGACATCTTTTTTACATCGTGTTGACCAAAACTGAATGCAGCATTCCAAGTGTGGTCTTACCAAGGCATTGCAAAGTGGTATTAATACTTCATGTGATGTTGATTCTATCCCTCTGTTAATGCAGCTTAGCACTGTGTTGGCTTTTTTGGCAGCTGCAGCACACTGCTGGCTCATATTTAAGTGATTGTCCACTCGGATTCCAACAGCCCTCTCACAGTCGCTACTATTGAGCAAGGTACCATCTATACTATACCTGTGCATTTAGTTTTTCCTGCCTAAATGTAGAACCTTACATTTTTCACCATTGAATTTCATTTTGTTAGATAGTGCCCAGTGTTGAAGTCTGTCCAGATTCTCCTGTATTTTAAGCCTATCTTCTGGAGTATTGGCTATTCCTGCCAGCTTGGTGTTGTCTGCAAATTTGATGAGTTCCCCATCTGTCCCCTCATCCAAATCATTGATGAAGATGTTGAAGAGCACTGGGCCCAGAACAGAGCCCTGGGGCACCCCACTACACACTTCCTTCCATGTAGATGCAGTTCCAGTAAGGACCACATGCTGAGTACGGCTGTTCAGCCAGCTACGAATCCATCTGGTGGTGATGCTGTCTAACCCACATTTTTCTGTCTTATCAAGTAGTAGGTTGTGATCTACTTTATCAAATGCCTTACTGAAGTCCAAGTAAATTATATCCACAGCATTCCTCTGGTCCACTAATTTTGTCACTTGGTCAAAGAATGCAGTAAGATTTGTCTGGCATGATCTGTTTTTGACAAACTCATCTTGGCTTTTAGTAATGACTTTGTTTGCATCAAGGTATTCGCTGATTCGTTGTTTGATTATCTTTTCCAGAATCTTCCCAGGTATTGAGGTCAGGCTGATAGGTCTGTAGTTTCCTGGATCCATTTTTCCCCTTTTTTGAAGATGGGAACTACATCAGCTCTCTTCCAGTCCTCTGGTAGTTCCCAGTGCTCCAGGATCTTTGAAACATATAGTTCAGTGGTTCTGGGATCACATCTGCCAGTTCCTTGAGAACCTTGGGGTGTAATCCATCTGGTCCTGGTGATTTGAACTTGTCTAGGCTGGACAGGTGCTCACTTACCATTTTCATGCCTATCTTAACTTGCGTTTCTATTCTGTTTTTTATGGCACTGTTTTTGGTAGGTTGGACTGTTTTTTTCCCCCTTTGTGTAAAGACCAACGCAAAAAATGAGTTAAATAGTTCTGCTTTCTCCCTGTTGCTTGTCACCTTCTTGCCACTTTCCCCCACTAATGGACCAATCATTTCCTTAACTTTTTATTTGTTTGATTTGAACACCTTATTCTTTTTTTCCTCTCACAACATGCAGCCAGATCAGCTAGACCTAAGAAGAAGGCTCTTCTTTTCTTGAAAGATCAGAGCTTCAGAAATAAGCGGTATGCTTCTGAAGGCTAGAAAGGTCAAGTTCAATCTGTGACATGTAATCAAGAGGCAGAATGGACCTAATTCAATTTAAGTTCTAATTCAATTTTGTACAAGAAGTTGTTTCCAAATAAGTAGAATGAAAAATCATTCTAAAGGTAAAGCAGCAAGGAAGCTCTCTACTCTGTTCCATTAACTGAAGCAGAGATTTTGGGCAGATGAGACTTAATGGGAAAAAAACCCTTATCAAGTGACCATCCAAACAATTATGTAAGACAGTAGTAAAAGAAATTTGTTAACAACAACCAACTCATATTGAAATCATTGTCTTGGCATGCATCTGCTAGTCAATCTCATAAAACTTTAGTTCTTGGGTTGATGGAACTTGAGTTTAATGGAACTTACTCTTAAGTAAATACTCCTGGAGGTGCAGTGCTATTATTAACTATTGCAACATATAGGTACTTATAAACTGAAATAAACCTATAAGCCACTTTGATAGAGTCTAATCAATTTAGTGTAATATAATCAATTCCCAGGAGTTAACACTGACTTGAAGGTACAAAGTAAAGCAGCATGGGATAAAGAGTGGAATAATAATAATAATAATAATAATAATAATAATAATAATTAATAATAATAATAATAATAATAATGATGATGATGATGATGATGATGATTGATGATGATGATGATGATGATGATGATGATGATGGTGATGGAAGGGACCTTGGAGACCATCTAGTCCAAACCTCTGCTCAGGTAGGAAACTCTATACCATTTCAGACAAATGGCTGTCCAGTGTTGGAGCATTCACAGCTTCTGGAGGCAGGTTGTTCCACTGAATTGTTCTAACTGTCAGGAAATTTGTCCTTAGTTCTAGGTTGCTTCTCTCTTTGGTTAATTAGTATTAGAGTTACCTTCAAATAAAAGAAACCTAAATTCAAAATGCTATTAGCTTTAAATAACCAGGTTGGTGTTGTAGTTAATACATCAGGCTAGAAACTGGGAGATCATGAGTTCCAGACCTGCCTAAAGCATGAAGCCAGCTGAGTGATCTTGGGCCAGTCACTTTCCCTCAGCCCTAGAAAATAGGAAATGGCAAACCCTTCTGATAAACCTTGCTAAGAAAACTGCAGGGATTTCTCCAGGCTGTCTCCAGGAATTGGATACAGAAGAAAAAGAACCAGCCTTATAGTGTCATAATGCCTGTGAAGAAAATGAATTTGTTAAAGGAATACAAGTAATTTTTTTAAAAAAATATTAAATAAATAAGCTTGATAAAAAAATATATTAATCAGTATATAAAAACCAAGTCATAGAATAGAAACAGAGGTTTGGAACACTTATTGAACCTTGAAAGTTTGCAAGGAAGAGTTCACTGTCAATGGTTTTAAAACAACAAAGAATCTCTTTCTTTCCATCTCTTTGTGCATGTAGATATGTGTGTGTGTGTGTGTGTGTGCCTATCCATAAGCCCATCTTACTCAGAACTGCCCTTTAAAGCACTCTTTTCTTTCCAAATGCTTCACTTAAATCTCTGTACCTATTGATGTGAGAGACAGAGATTTTGGCAGAATACAAATATTTGTGAGGCGTACTCATTAACACCTCAAGGCCATCCATCAAAGTGATTGACATCACAGAGACAACATAATTCTTCCTAGGACCTAGCATATGCTAGAGGTTTCTTTGGGCTAATGCAGCACACCTGACAGATGTGTGAGTCATTTGACACAATGGGTAATGTTCATACAAATGCAATTGTTTTGTAATCAGCACAACAGACGTGTTAATCCGTTTTGTCCAAATATTATGGTGTTCCATAAACATTATTGGTTTATGAAAATAGCAAGAACAAACTTCAAGCTTTCCTAAGAGATAAGATTCCAAGAATAAAGTCTCGCTCTTGTCAGAGTGAGGCTCCAGGCATTTTCTGCAATGTTATTAAGCAAAATAATGACTTGATGAACTGTCCTGAGAGGCAGGCTTCAAATGCTCCAGGCCAGTCCTTTTGCACCACTCTAACGAATGTATCCAGTAAAAGCTGACACAAATGACATATCAGTTGTTTTTCTTTCTTTTTTCCTCCATGCATCCTTTTAAGTGACCACAGTTCCTATAAACCATATTGCATTTACTTATATATTTTTATTTACATTGTTTATATAGATGCTCATCTTTCAACCAACTCTGGGCAGCTCCCAATCAAAAATTAAAAGACATATAAATCATTTTAAAACCATAAAACTCAACCAATTGAAGTGTTAAAAACAAAAACCTGGTACCAGTCAGTTCTAATGTGCAATCATGTAATCTCCCAATGCTTGGTAGTAAAGTCAAATTCCATTAAACCTCTAATTCATCACCACCACCGTCATCATCATCATTTATGTTTTTTCTAAGTGGCAGGAATCTCTTTCTTCAACCTCTATTCTCCCCACCACCACCCGTACACATTAAATAAAAATGTAGGCATCCTGGCTGGGTTCACACATTACCACAATGTGACTAGCTGAATTTTGACTTAGCTGTGACACCCATAATATGTGATAAAAAGTGGTTTATAGCATAGCAACGTGTGCAAATTAAGAATTCAAGCCATATAATTGGTTTCGAACACCATGGTTTAGTGTTATTTAGTGTGAACCTAAAGTACATTTCGAATGCTGCTATTGCCATCTTTTTATACTTTTTTTGGGGGTGGGGGTGGGGGAACAGAATAGGCTTTGAGTTCAAGTCCACATATTTTAAGTTGCTAAGTCTGAGATTTTAAAGCCTTCAAACAAATTTATTTGATGCTAAACATTCTAAATCTTGATGGTCTGGAGAAACTCTCTTGCTTCTTATCTTCCCCTGTGTCCTCAGAGGCAGCCAATACTTTCCCCAGTGACTGCCCTCAAGTAAGCAGTAGCAAGAGAGCCATGGCAGCAATACACAGAGTTTGGGGGTGAGTCATTAACAGGTTGGATACCTTGCACAGAAGCTGGAGTCTATTGGTTGTGCTTTGTTGCTTCAGATAAGTGATCATCACTATATTGCTTCTTGTTCTCAGACTGTTTCGCATAATTTCCTTTAGAAAACAAGCTGGTTCCACTTCATCGCAACACAAAGTAAGATTACAGGATGCTTGGAAATACATTATGGGCTTGATTCATCCCTGCCGGCATGTTGCAGCTCTTGTGCCAGCTTGGGCAACTGTGCCTGAGGGAGGTGGCTCATTAAATGCACCGCTAGCTTCTCCAAGGAGTTTAGTTAAAGCAGATCAGCCTCGATCTGCACATTGGTTTGGGTTAAGATTCACTGTGCTGTGCCTCTTCATCGTGTTTTTCAGTCTTGTGCCAAGCTAGGAGTACATGATCAAAATGGGCATCCTGAAAATCAGATACATATTGGGTTGCTTAACAGAATTATCATACAATTGCTGCAGCGGGTAATGACACATAGTTCAAATGGAGCCAGAAAGTTGATACGCATATGAATGTGGGAATGGGGGGTCGCTAAGCTTTTCTTTAAAATATGAAGCTACCATAGGCAACAAGATCAGATCATTTGCAAAGGTTTCATGCTTCAGTGTCCATAAACTCAGAAAGATAAATATCCTTGCTTGCAGAAGCCTATGTGTATGCCTTTTAATAAGATTTGTTTGTTGAAAAAGGTGCTACCAGATGCCTTCTCGTTGTAGACTATCTTGTAACCTTCTAAAGAGCCACAAGATGGCGATATGTTTCTTTATTAACTCTGTACACATAACTCACAACTGAAATCTTAAATGCACCCGGTAAAGAAATAAACCACCAAGTCAATAAAACAGTCCAATTGTAATACACTAATTTCATCAGTTAGCATATTCTCTTCCCATCTTTTCTCCTTGAGCAAAGAAAGCAAAACAAAACTGCCAAAACCAAAAGCCTTTCATGCCTTTGACATTCACCATGGCTAATAAAAATGCAGATTTTTCCCCCCAGCATTATCTAAAACAAAAGAACGAAAGAATGAACAAATGAATGAACGAAAGAAAGAAGCAATATTAATTCTTCTATTGTAAATCTGTCATCTCAGCAAACACTTTGAGCCCATATCTTTCTTTACAGTCACATGAAAGAGATGGCATGCACTCTTTTACAAACTTCTACTGCCTGTAGAAGTGATGGGATAACTGAGACATTTTCTTACAGTTTCTGTCCCTGAAAGCTTTCCTTTTTCAGTCATTATGTCTCTTGTCTTTTATCATTCCTCATCAGAGTTTCCTTTTCCATTAAACCCTTTTAGGCAACTGGAGTGCCTAGAATCCTTCAATCTACTAGGTCGTGTATTATATGTAGCCTTAGAACATGAATGGGCAACATAATATCAGTGGTCACCTAGTTGCATTTGCTCACTCAAAAAACATAGTGAAAAAGATCCAGGGGTCCACTGATATAGTAGCCAAAAACAAACTGAAACGTGAATTATTTGGGGGGCTATACTGTAGAACCGAAATGTCGGAAGGGAACTTGGAGGCCTTCTAGTCCAACTCCCAGCTCCTGCAGGAGACCTTATACTAGGGGTGCCAAATTGCTGGCCCGCAGGCCAGATGCATCATAGTGAAACCGCGGCCACTCCATTGTCGGCAATGGAAAAAAAGTTGTGATACGTCGCGACACATCACATGACATTGCGAGTTTAACACCCTTGCCTTACACCAGGGGTGTCAAACTCAATTTCATTGAGGGCCACATCAGCATTGTGGTTGCCCTTGGAGGGCCGGGTAGGTATGGCCAGGGTGGGTATGGCCTACTGAGTGGGCGTGGCCAGCTCTACATCGTTTGCATCAAGGGTGCCTATGAGGGCCTGGGCAGGAGTGGCACAGATCTGAGGGTCTCTGGCTGAAGGAGGGTCTCTGGGCCAGGGCCAAGGCAGTGGGGACCGTTCCCTCACTGTTTCCAGGATGGCTTCGGGGGCTACATGAAACCACTTTGCGGGCCGGATCCGGCCCCCGGGCCTTGTGTTTGACATGTCTGCCTTATACCATTCCAGACAAATAGCTGTCAAATCTCTTTTGATGCTGTTGTTCCATCAAGGGAAGGAAATCAAATGATTTGGTTCCAGCCATGTAGCTGGCCAGCTGACTTGAAGGAAGATCGCGGATTTTCCACTACTAGCTTGGTAGAAGCAAGGATTCTGAGTGTGTGAGTAGTGTGTCTGGATGGGTAGGCATAGGAATGGATAGGCATATGTGCATCCTTTCATTCAATGATCTATGTTGCCCTGAGACACAGGAAGAGCAAATGTAGGAGGGATTTGTATAAAAGAAAAGTAAGTAGAGCTAAGGAGTCACATCATGTGGAGAACAGTTTCCCTGTTTGAGTGTAGATCTGGACACACTTATAGCTAACAGGGAACAAAAAAAATTATTATTCTAATTAGATCAACACCTAACTTTATGTTTAGAGTTGAGAATGTTTTGTTTCCTTCTTGAAAAAGGCTTCCACAAAACACCCCACCCAAAACAACAACAACAAACAAACAAACAGGGAATCCAATTTAAATGTTTGGAAAAGAGTAATGCTAGTTAGCATGTGCTAAGGACATTAATTCAGATTAGCAAACAATTTCCTCTCAACAGGAAATTACCCAAATAGACCCCAAACCATAAATATATCTTTAGTTGCAAATCTATTCTCTCCCAAGGTCTAGCTAGGCAGTAATCAAATATGTTATTGATGGTTAATCATAGGGATATAGAGAATGAATAGAAATTCTTTTCATGAGCTATGAAGGTGCAGACAAATGCTGCAATATATCTAGCTACAGCAAAGGGCATCAGTGGTTTGGAAGCATTGCAAAGCAGCCTGTTTCAGCAAGGAGTTTAGAGACCCCCCACCAGATTCTTTTGATCTCTGCAGCTCCAGGGCAATAAGTATTGGGAAAACAATTGCACACTGCTAATGCTGCTCAGAACTTCCATTCTGGAAACCATAAAGGTGACTATACCTGTTTAGTGACTTAATATTATGGAATAAGATGTCTATAATAAATCTTTTACTTTAGTTATTGTACATGGTCCACAGGAAGGTAGAAATGCTGTAAACCTAATTTGTTTTAGAACACATTTGGACAGTAGCAATAAAACACTTGTTGCAGCTTCAGTCAATATACAGATAAGTTCCTTCCTAGCTTTTTTTTCTTTCTTTACCGCTTGTCGATCTCCACTTATTGCTGAACTACAACTTCTAGCTTCCCTTACCATTGGCTATTTGAGATAAAGTTGTTGGGAGTTGTAGTACAGAAACATTCCTTCTTGCAGTTTTATCTTAGAATGTATAGACACCACTAGAAAAAGAATCCTTGAAAAAGTATCAGTTGATGACTTGGTGAAAAGACTCATTGATGTTTTAAAAGATAGGCTAACAACTCTCGTGCCATCCAGACATTGTTGATTTGCATTCTAACAATTTTTGCCATTGGTCATGATGTTTGGCACCAAACTGGAAAAAACTGAGAAAATTGCTAAGCTATAGTTCCCAACTTCTGCCAGCCAAGACCACTGATCTTTGTTATTGGATTTACTGCTAAGCTTGTAAGCCGCCCTGAGTCTTCGGAGAAGGGCGGGATATAAATGGAATTAAAAAATAAAATAAAATAGAATAAAATAAAATTTATAGACAAAACAGAAAATGTTTACTAAAATGATGGTGAGTTATTTCCATCTAAATTTTATTCTTTAGAGCCATTACAACATAGATACAGTATATAGGTAATATGAAAATATACACAATATATAGCCAGCCATATACTAATATTCAAACACATCTCAACCATATACTAATCTTATTTGGATGATACCATGATATATAGATTTAACACAAAAGGAGTAATGAGCAGTCTATTCAGTCTCTGAATTGCACTGGTAATATCATTGTGGTATAGTATTATATTAGAATACATACAAGTAGAGTATGATTGCCTGATAATGTACTTTTCCAGCTGAAGAGCTAGCTGTATATTAAAAGGTACTCTCTGAAGAGGTTTGAATCAGAGCTCTACTGAGACATTCAACTAAACCCATGATATGCTCAAACTGGGTAGAGAAATATGCATTCACACTGTCTCCTTTTTGCCTGCCTGTTCTAGGCATACAGATTAATAGAATAGAATAGAATTAGAATAATAACTTTATTGTCACTTTGAATGTACACTAATTGGCATACATTAAAATGAAATTTCATTGCATTCAGCTCTCAAAGGGTCACCACCTCCCATGTACACTACATAAATATGACAAATAAATACAGAATTATGCATATACCCGCATATATTATATGACACAGAGAAACAACAGTCTAGTGTGCGTGGCAAGAAGAACGAATCTTGCAAGTTTACCAGATGGATGGCATAGGGAACAAAGCTATTACAGAATCGGGTAGTCCTGCTAGAAATACTTTGAATCTTCCTCCCAGAGGGGAGCAAGTTGGCAATTTAAAGAAGTTATCTTGGTTTTGCTTGAATGTTAAATGCTACATGATGTTGGACTCTGAATTACTGGATTCCTGGATTGCTTGGAGAGGTATATTTCAAAGCAATTCAAGACAATAGGAGCACAACTTTCCTTCACTACAGAAGCAGAATGTCTGGATAGTTGGTGAATAAGAGGAAGCACAAGGTTGTCTGAAGCCCTCCATGGTTTCAGCTCAGCACCTGGACAAGGCTAGATTTATCTTATATGAAGCAGGGTGATTAGTTGGAACACGTAGGAAGCACTAGTCAAAGCTGACAAAAAGAGCTAGGGCCTTTTCACAGCTTTTTTAAACAGATCAGTTTGGGCTCTGGAGGAAGAAAAACATCCCTTAACCACACCGATTCTCCATAATTCTATATAACATCCTTACAAATGGAATCAGTTTAACAAACCCTGAAATTATTTTACAAACTTTTTTTTAAAAAAGGTTGCATGTGAAGCTGAATTTCAGCTAGAGGTAAGACAACACAGTTTTAAGTCCAATTGAAATTAATCTAGCCAGAACTAGCTTTCTGAAATGGCTGACTGAAATAATTCTTGAGTGACACTGATTTTTTTTCAGAGAGAACAGCATTTTCAGGAAGTATAATCATGTATTTCATACAGAATTCCAAAATGACATTTTTAATTGCATCTCAAAATTTAGGATGCCATTTTTGTCCGCAAATTTGGGAGAAAAGCCATATTGTTCTGATTATCAAAAAGTCACTGTGATAATCTTTAGTATGAATTGGTTATGAATTATCCTTGCATTGACATGTTACTTTGTTTATGCATTCCATATACAGTAATTTTCTATCTCCTAGCAAAGATTCTGGAAAGTACACAAGAATTAAAGCCAAACCTTGCATATATGTTAAATAGAATCTGAGCTGATCTTTCTGAACATGTGTCTCTCTAGTTACATGGAGACTACCATGTCCAAAATTCCCAGTCAGCATGGCCTCTGGCTTATCTGATCTTTTTCAACTGCTATTTTGAACGTACACTGTCTACTGAAAAGAGCAGATTGGTACAGCTAGATACAGACAAATAATTTGAGGGAAGGAAAAAAATATTTCATCTGAAACTACTGCTGTTTAAATATGGCTATCCCAAACTCTTATGCAACAGAGAGCAAGCTGGACTTAAAACTGAAACTTCAAAGAACAAATTTCATTGACCATAGGAAAAAGTGAAATCCAGAGGCAATTTAGTTCATAGTAGCTGCTGCTGTTCTTCAGCTCAGTGAATTCTGGCATAAATTTTGAACAGCTCTGTAGAATGGGAACTATCTCACTGCATGAATTTTTAGAGAGCTGTCAGCTAAATCAAAGATCCAAAGGTTAAATCTTGCACTCTGAGACATCTTGATGAATTGTGGGACTTCATACTACAGTGTGCCTTATGTGTGATAAATGGATTGTATTTTTTCATATATGCTCACTTTGATTTAATAATAAACTCTCTTGTAACTGCTTTAAAATTTTGGATTCAGTGTGATGATTCCTGGATGCCATCCCAAGGCCTTGGGATTGACCAATTTTTGCTCTGAAGTCAGAAGAATGGCTCTATTCTTGGAGGAGAAATTCAACATCAGATCCCCCAACCCTCACACCATTGGCTTTTGCAACCTTAATGTAGCTGGTGCAATGGTTAATGCTAGGATGCTGCTGGTGGTGCAGTGGTTAGAATGCAAGTATTGTAGGCTAATTCTGCCAACTGCCAGGAGTTTGATCCTCACCAACTCAAGGTTGACTCAGCATTTCATCCTTCCAAAGTTGGTAAAATGAGGATCCAGACTGTTGGGGGCAATATGCTGATTTTGTAAACTGCTTAGAGAATGCTATAGAGCACTATGAAGCAGTATATAAGTCAAAGTGCTATTACTATTTACTTACTTATCTGTCCATTTTATATAGCTGTCTATCTCATCAAACAAGTGACTCGGGCTGGTTTACAATAAAAATATTGATGGTAACATTTTATCTTCAGTCCAGCTTGCTTCTCTCTGTGGGATAGTGATAGACATACTTGGTTTTAGGCAAGCAGATGTCTTGGGACAATCTGGATGCTAAATAATCAAGAATGACTTAGATGATGCTCTTCTACATCACTCCATTCTCACTGCAGTTCTGCAGGTCAGGCTAAGAAACAACAAGCGGCAAAAGATTGCTCAGCATGTTTGAAGGAAATTGGAATATTAGTCCAACATTAATTATTACAGCATCTCGGGCTCTTTCTATACTTAATTACTCTAGACCTAATCACATAACATAACTCATTATATATATCTGGGGCTTTTTTTAATGGGCAGTACTGAAATCTGTTACAGGCTCCGATATGCTTTAATAATGATAGTGCTTACATTTACCCTTCATTCAAAGTGTAGGTTAGCCTTCTCAGCCTGCCCTCCAGTCTGCTGATGCTGTGCTTAAATGCCAAGTCATTCTATAATAAATCAAGAGTCCTCCATGAGTTGATTGTGGACAAGGGGCTGAGCTGGCACATATTCCTGAGACATTGATAGATGGGCTGAGGAGAGTGTTGATTTTACTGACTTTGCTTTCTTGAGGATTTGGTGTGGCCTTCTACCATTCCTTATTTAGCAAAATTCTAACCTTCCCAACTCCCATCATTTTCTCTTGATATCATAGTATAGCGTCCCATGAACTGATGAGTAGATTTAAAGTTTTGTCTTTGAGGATGAGAATACTGGGTATATTAGCTTGCTAAAAATCAAGCCAGCTATTCTTATTTTCTTCCTTTTTCAATACTTCATGTGGTTGCTTGAGCCTGTTACTCTCCAGTTAGAAGTAATTCTTTGCCAGGGACTAAATGTACTGCATAACTGTGAGGTGTCCATGCTGCACCTCTCTAAAGGATCCTTTGTTCTGGCTTCCATCTGTACATGGGCACACATGTGAGACCACATATGTATATGAATATGCCTGGCAATATCTAGGGCTATAATGATTGGGAAGGCAATGCTATCCCATTATCAGGGGAACAGTAATTATAATTGTGGATCCATATGGCTATCTTAATTAACTTTTTGCAATTTCCATCCTTCCAACAGAGGGGAAAGTATGTGATATCATATTGTTAAGCTAGGATTCAGCCTTACTGGAATGGCCTAGTAGTATTTATTGAAAATAAGTGACATTCCGTTCAATTAGAAATTAGCTTTGTATTGCAACACTTTCCACCTGGATACTCCCCCCCCTTAATCACTGCACTAACAAAATTGAAGCTGTGTTTGTTACTATTTTCCTAAAATTAGCCCTTAAGGTAGGTTTTAGAACAATGAAGTGGAACAGAAGGATGAATCCAAATATTTTAAGCAGGCAAATTGCAATTCCATTCCCACTGTATTAGCAAGATCTTCCATTGCTGCTCTTGGACAGCTCTTTATAGCCCCAGGAGGAAGTGGCAGCATTCCCCATTCTACCTAATGCTTTTATGCCACTACACTCAAGTCCCTTCTTTAAGCCAGTCTGACACATCTGCTCCCTTCACTGATATAGGGATATTGTTGGACATGGCTGGAAGGAACAAGTCGGTAAGGAGGATATAAATGGTGCTGATGGCAGCAAGGAGATGGTAGAAAATTGCATTTAGAAACATGATGCGACTGGTGTGATTGCACCAAGATCTATCTAATCAATTGAGAAACAAAAAGGATAAGTTTAAAAGATGGATACCTTCATTAAGAGAAATGTAAAGTTCTGCGTTTAGGGAGAAAAAAGACAGATGTACAGATACAAGATAGGTGGTGCTTGGCTTAGCAGTAATACTTGTGACAAGGAACATGGAGTTTGGGAAGACCACAGAATTAAATAAGCCATCAGTGTCAAAACAGCTAATACATTTTTCAGCTTCCTTAAGAGAACTATAGTGCCAAGATCATGGGAAATGATATTGCTGCACTCGTCAGACTGTATGTGGAATATTGTATTCAGTTCTGGTCACCACAGTGGAAAAAAGGGTGTTGAGTTTAAGCTTAAACAAGAGGTGGCTAAGGGTAGGCATGATAGCAGTCTTCTAAAGGATATCACAGGGCAGAGGATGTGGATTCATTCTCCTTAGCTTCTGAGGGTAAGACAAGAACTAGTGGATGGAAACTGGAGTATTTCAAAAGAGGGTAGATAACTATTTTCTGGAATGGTCTGAATATTCATGCACCAGGCAGGGATTGGACTACATGTCCTTCAAGGTACTACCCGTGTCTATGCTTCTATACAGAGAGTAGCAGATTGTCTTGACTTCATTGGGAAATATAAAGGGTAAAAGATGCCTCTTAAACTCTCCCTCTCTTCTCTTTTATCTACACACACCTTCATGCTCTGTATTTTACAACAACAACATCAAAGAAAATAACACCTACTTTTATTTTAAATAACGTCAAGGTATTCTATGGAGATGAGTGCTCTTATAAAGATGTTTTAGGATACTCCTCCTTCAGACAAATCAGTAGCATGTTGCTTCCTCCCAGCCATACAAGCTCTCTGCTCGTATGTAGACATTTTATATATGACAATGGTGAAAAAAGCGGTGTCTCAAAAGTCTACTACAACCTGACAACATCCCTTTGCTGATCTCCAAGACCACTTTTCAGAATGAGAAAACTCAGAATTTTAAACCTTTCTGGGCCCTGAAATGTCCAGCCACTACAGTATCTCGAAGAAGAAAAATAAAGTTGGCCCTGTATGCTTTGGGAGGATGACTTTTGGTGTGGTGAGAACTGCCAGGTACAGATCTCAATATAATGAAAGTTATGGATCTATTACTTATGGTCATGTGAACATACAAGCTGAGAAGCAGGAACTGTAAGGCCAAGTCTTCCCCAAGACATGTGTTCATCTAGGCATCTTTACATAAAACTGACACAGAATGCTCCATGGGAGAAGAACCCTATGGGCTCAGGAATCTCCATCTTGCTTGGTGGTGTCTTGCATCCAGCTTTGTACGTAGTGGTCTTCTCCACCAGAAATTTGCATAGTAGAAAAGACTGAAATATAGATACCACATCTGGAGCAAAGCTTATCTCAGAGGCTTCTTTCTTTCTTGAAAGGTCTTGCAGATTGTAAGCAGAGTTCCTAATTAAAGCTATTAGTGCTTTAATTTCAATTAGAAATGAAGTCTAAAAAAGATGGGAAAAAAATTCTGCAATCTGGATATGCAGCAATTGTGTTATCTAAGTCTCCATAAAATAAAGAATGTGCAGCAAGAATAAGAACATTCCACACAAAGGTCTCTGAATAAATGAAAGGGGAAATTATCATTTCCAGTGATATTGCTATTTATATTTCAGTGAAATGTATGTATCAGTACACCTCAATCAAATACATGGATGTCAAATGAAATAAACCTACAATACAACTGTTCAAAATAAATAGTTTGAGAGTAGTTTTACTATCCTATAAAAGTATGTATTTTGTCAGAGGACAATCAGGAAACATAAAAGGATTCAATATAATGAAAGAATGAATAAGAGTTAGGGTCAGGGTTATGTTTAATCAAAAGAAGGAAATCTGAAATGGATATTTACATATTTCATTCATTCATTTATTAACACCTGGGTCTTCTAGTGACAGAAAATACTTTCTTTGGAGAAGATCCTAATTTCACTTCCAAGGATTTGGAACTCCAAGGATTTAAACTCCAGGAGAGCCATTGCTATTCAGTATAAAGGTAATACAATGGTCTGAATCTTTATGAAGTGGTTTACTCTGCCTCATTAATTTGGATTCTTGTTCTGCATATCTCCTTGCCCTTCTACTCTCCTTGCCCTTTTAATTCTGTTGCAATCATATTTCGTGCCTCATGCTATATCATGCTGCATATGCAGATATACTGGGCCCACGAGAAGTGATTTTTGTAGATAAGTCACAAACAAAACAAATGAAATGGCATAAAGCAAATGCCTCTGGTGTCAGTCTGGCAGTGCAGGTAGTATATTAAGAGGATCAGAAAAATAAAGGCATATACAGAAAGCACTCACAAGCTAAACAGCAAGCTTGGAGAACAAATCACCATCACCATCCACCACCTGAGTTACAAATATTTTTGAACATTTCAAACTAGTGCCCCTGCTGTGGCGATAGTTGCTGGTACATTAAAGTCATCAAATAATACCACGATAGAAGCAACATTGGTTGATCCGGTAGAAGAAAGTTAAAATTCTCTTCATGTTCTGTAAGGTAACAGCTTTAATTTTTTCCATTTTTCAGATGTATTAGAAAGATTACTCCAGAATTACGACCAAAATTACAACCAATGTGGGTATATATACATGAATACAATTGAAGAGCAATGTACTCCCATCTCCAGAAACAAACTGAGATCCTTTCTTTCACATGAACACAGATGCCTCCTGTGCACCCAGTAACCATCTCCATACTTTTTGACTGAGACGTCTGTAACGTTCTTAAATATGGAACAGTGTTGCCCTTATAGAAAGCAGTTGCAAATTCAGGGATTTTGTAATCAACCCGTTTTGAGATTCAGGGGTTGAAAGACTCTCTCTCTGTATGTGTGTGTATGTGTCTGAGAGAGTTTGTGTGTGGGCTCATACATGAGCACAGAAGAGTTCCAGCCTCAGTGTGTATTTGCTACTAACCTGAACTAGTTTAAATAATTTTGCTCCCAGGCAAAGAGCGAAAATCCTCTTCCCTAATCCCTTGAGCCATCAGCAGTAGCTTTGTGAAGATTTGTGGCTTAATGGTTCAGCCTGAAAGTCGTGTCCTTTCATCACTCCTCTATGATTTATCAACTGCCTTTGACACTTTGACCAAGACATGGCCCTGAGCCTTTTGTGGAACTCTTGGGTCCTGCTCTGGCCAAGAGCATTCTGTGCATTTGATTTAAGTGGGCATTTTCAGTTGTCCTCAATGTATCTCTAACCTTGTTTAGTCACCTTCTTTCCCCCTCAGTTTGGCAATGTCCCCTGAAGCTTTTCAATTTCTGCATCCTATCATTACCCAAAAGCTATTGCTTTTATACTGATGACACACGATTTTACCTCTTGCTGTTTGTTTAGGAGTTTTAGCGAAAACGCATTGCCTTCAGGAGGAAAGCTCTATCTCACTCAGCATTTTCCCAGTCTAATATATTTTGTTAATTATCTCTCCTCTTCTCTCCCTCGTAAAGAGCTTTTGAATGGCCATCTCAATGTTTTCTTTTTCGATTATGTGTTAAGAGCATGGTCGTTGTTTTGCAATTTGTCAATTCTAGGCTTTCCAGTTCTCTTTAATCAGACAATAAAATGCGATTTTATCATCTCTGAAATGTTGCAAAGGGGGCAGGAATTAAAACTCAGAAGGTATCAGCCTGCTAGTTCACATAGGGTCTGGATTTAAGGTTAGCATTGTGGGTGCTACTGCAGAACGCAATGTGCTGTTGGAAGGTGGGAGGATACGAACCTGCTGTCTCTCTGTGGCATCACCCAGCAAGGTGCAAATGAAGTTTGAAATAAAAACTCCCTGCCCACTCAGCGTACAGACAGAAAACAGATATTCTTTTAGCCTCGCTGCTGAGAGGTGTGATTTGCTGTAATATTAATCTCACACAGAGCAAGAAAAGCTCCTCAAGTTTTACAGATGGAGAACCGAGAAACATAATACGTCTTATTGGACCATCTTGGCTCCCTGTTTTCCCACCAATCAGGGAAAACCGCTGCACCCGAAGACTAATATTTAATCAGGCAGAACTAACCTGGAGCTGAAGCAATAACTGCTTGAGGATTTTGCATCGGAAAAAAAATATGATGCACTAAAGGCAATGAAACGTACAGACACAAATAAAGGCAAACAAGGTTGCAGGGAAAGATAAGAAAGCAAAAAATTCCAAACGCAGGAAGAACATCTTGTTTATTTTAACATCTATTGCTTTGTTTTATTAGGCCATTCACTTGGGCAGATTCTTTAGAGCAGCTGTATCGATTGGCACCTTTCTATACTATAGCTTGTCTCTTGCGGTAGCATCCCTACCGAGTGGGATATAAAGAATAAATGCTCTTATATTCAGAAGGCTACAAAGCAAAAATATGAGTATTCCTTCTTAAACTTGCAAAACCTCTATGACAAGATATATTATTCCCTATTATACCGTTTTAGCATATTGCCTATGACTTTATAGTTTTAAAATGGATTGCAATTTTGGATTTTTCTAAACTGAGAAACAGCAATAGTAGAAGAAATTAGGGCCATATGATACATTCTCCTGAATACTTAGTTTAAGGCAGAAGAGAGGTAATGAGGCTGGTCTCTGAAACTAAGACCAAGCACCAACATTTGACATGAAGAGCTTAAAAAGGGGAATATACTCATAGAGGGATAAAGTTATTAATGGCCAACTAACCATCATGATGGCTTTTAATACTATAATAGTTGTTGGGGAATATGAGTAGGAAGGGACTCCTACCCTTATATTCTGCTTTGGGAACCCATAAGCTTTGGACTAACACAAAACTTAACACAATGCTAGACAAAGGTTTTGGTCTGCTTCTCACTTTGTCTTTATGTCCATAGTCATTACATGTTAAGTAAATGGCTCATCTTTATCAGGAATAGACAACTAGAGGCCAATAAACAACAAATAATTTTGTCATGCTTGACAAACTCAAACTATGATTTTTGTACTTTGCTCTAAGAAATACAATTGGCTTAAATCTCTATTGGTTGCATATTTACTATGGTTAATTATTTCATGAATTTATATATTGCTGTTACGCTTCCTGGGAGACAAAAGTGATGTGAATTTCAATACACTTTTTCGGTTTCAACAACTAAGAAAATCTTGCTGTATCAGCTCAGTGGCACATCTGGTTAATCCTATGTTTTAGGAAGATGAACTAGGTGTATTTAGCAAATTCATAGGCCTAGGTAAGAAGGCCTTCCTTCTACCATTGTTTTTCATTAGTTGCTATTCTGGACTTACCTTGTGTATTGTGGAAATAGCAAATAGCCATCCTCAATGTCAGTATGGTCCTCCAAGGTTTTGGCCAGTTCCCTTCAAAAGTCATTCCAAATTGATGCCCTTCATAGCATCTGATGACAGTGAGTTCTATTAGCTTTGATGTTTTTGCTTCTAGATCTGAGCTTAGGTTGTTTGTAATATAATGATTAATTTTCCCCAGGTGCACGTATCAGCAGTTGGACTTATATAACGCTTCATAGTTCCTTACAGCCCTCTCTAAGTGATTTACAGAGTCATCATATTGTCCCAACAGTCTGACTTACTGACCTTAGAAGGATGCAGTCAGGATCAAACTCCTGGCAGTGAGTAGAAACAGCCTGAAATATTGCACTCTAACCACAGTGCCACTGTGTTTCTGTAACTACATAAACAACCCAGAGCCATCTGGGATATAGACAGCCTTTCAAATCTAAACCAACTAACCAACCAATCCATTATATGTTCCAACTGAATATTAGTACATTGGAGTCTCATGCACATTCCAGAGAAGCAAAGAACTATTAAACTTTTGAAAGTGTCTGGTGAAGGTGAGAGGATTACTGCAGGTCTTGTAGCTCTTCATTCTCTGCAGCTAGAAGACAGTGTTGCATGGGCCATGTGATCTCATGTGCTGCAATGCCATGTGCCCTTAGCGACATAAGAAGAAACTGATAGTCCAATTGGTTCTATTGGAAAGAATAGAATGTTTTAACATTCTTCTCAATTTCATAATAGGCAACTTGGAGTTAATGTAGAGTTATATGAAGTCTTGGCAGTAAAGAGTTAGAGGCACTATTATAATAATGCCTTATCTCGGCAGAATTACACACCAAAACGCAATTCTGGACTCTAGGTTGCACTATAAAAACCAAATGACTCTCCCCCCAAAAGACTGCAGTTGGCCCATTTCTAATCTGTAGGTTTATAAAATATTGTACATAAAATATATGTATTTCATACTCACGCTATATTTCATGCTCAAGTAAAAAGTATTTTATTTTCTGTTAAGTCTTATTTATTAAAAATATTTAAATTTATTAGATGTATTTTTCAATAATGGAACAAGATCCATGTGTGCAAAAATGCTAACAAAACTGGGAAACAAAATAATTTTGCTATCACAACTTTATGGGCCAGCTCAAAACTATGCTTTTTTTTTCTGGAAGAGGCTAGGAACATAGATACTTGACAGTATAATTTGCCATTCCATTTGCATGAAGAGTGACAGAGTGATATATTTTTTTGTTTCAGATATTCCATAAATTCTGAATATCAGAAAGGATCCTCATTGTGACAGTCAAGGCAGACCATGGAAACAGGATGTGAATTGTTGCAAAAGATAATCCGATACAGAAAAAGTGTATTAAATAGGTTAATAGAATCTGTCTAATCAGATAATGAAGAACCACAGCATAAATTGCTTTTCCCTAGAATAAATATGGCTCCAAAGGTTGGTTTAAATTTTGAATCTTACATGTACTGCTCTATTGGAAGAGGGTATAACTTTTAATTTATTATTTTTGCTCATCTGCTCATGAAAGTATTTGGTTCTATATACATAGTTTTGTTGAATGCACATTTTGTTATCAGTTTTACTCTGTTCTTGTTAAGAACAGAGGTACTATAAATCATTTTCATGTGGATAAGCTTCGGTATTTCAAACGTCTTTATTTATATGCTGTAAAAGCAGGGACACAAAACTAATAGATTCATATCCACCTACTATGAAATTATGGCTGACTTTATTATTAAAGACATCATATTTGTAAATCATACAAACCAAATGGATATTTTAATGGAAATCCAAGTACATAGCCATCAACAGGAATTTAGAGATCATATATGAAAATATATAGAGATGAATATGAAGGGAACATGCTTTTTATTTTAACATCTCTTGAACCATTGCTTTGTTCTATTTATCTTTTATCTCTTATTTTTGTTTGATTGTACCTCAGTTCACTTTTTGAAAAGTACAAGTAATATGGTATTTTTATAATGTGGTACTTTTATAATATGAGATAGGTAATCTTCTTGGATCTTTTACTTATAATGGGAAAAACAGTGTATGCAGATCCTTCTACAAATTAGCTTAGAGACAAATGACTGAAATTAGCTAAAAGTCATAACAAGAACAGATATTATAGTAGAAGGATTGTGAATTTACCTTATACAACAGTAGATAATGTAAGAGAAAATAAAGTGCAGCATAAGTAAACACTTATATGAATAGATTTAATGAACATTTGAGAGGTGTCCTTTAAATCTAAATGCCCATAGAATCCAACTTTATGTCATTTGCCTAATTATACAATCGTTTTGCAGAATAAGCTCAATTCAGCAGATGGAAAAAATGTCCATCATATCCAGAACCCACTAAATCAAAGTCCAATAAGCCTTTGCTATTATGTGCCCAAACTGGAGAAACTGTTTGTGTAAGACCAGCTACAGAAAAGAAATCCATGAAGTATATCATGCTTTATTATGACTGATTATTGTTTCCTGTAGTATAGTTTCATCAGTTAATATAATTTACACAAATGCTGACTCTGATTCCAGAAAACATGTTAATTTAATTGAACCATTTAATAATTGTGCTCTAGATAAAACAAGCTGTGAATGGGGGTTAAGATGTGGTGGCAATCTATATTTATTTATTTGTTTAATTTCTATGGCTGCCCATTTTGGCCAATGACTCTGGGTAACTCACATTTCAGATATATTACTAAAACCCTCATATCTGTTTCTTCATGACCTTCAACTGGGCAAAACTAGAAGGTATAGGACAGGGGTCGGCAACCTTAAACACTCAAAGAGCCACTTGGACCCGTTTCCCAGAGGAAAAAAAACAGTGGGAGCCGCAAAACAGCTTGACTGAAGAGTTTAATTAAAAAGAAATAGAGGCTGCTGTGCATGAGTTCTCTCTCTCTCTCTCTCTCTCTCTCTCTCTCTCTCTCTCTCTCTCTCTCTCTCTCTCTCTCTCTCTCTCTCTCTCTCTCTCTCTCTCTCTCTCTCCCCCTCTCTCTCCCTCTCTCTGATCTTCTGCTCACCTGGCAAGCTGGCTTCATGCTGTTCTCGGAGAAGCTGACATACATTCTTATTGGTTTGGCTCTCCTGCCCTGCTTTCTGCTGCTTCCTGCTTCCTGTGGAGACACAGCAAAGGCAGGCGCCCCACCCAATAAGCTTGTCAGCTTCTCAGAGATCAGCGCGAGGCCACTCTCTTTTTTACAGACACACGCATACACACACACACACACACACACACACACACACACACAGAGGGAGAGAGAGAGAGAAGGGAAGTGCAAATGCTAGTGCAAGTGCCTCTCTCTGTCTCTCTCTCTCTCTCTCTGCAAATGACGGAGGACGACTGGGAGCTGCAGGAGAAGGCTGAAAGAGCTGCATGTAGCTCCAGAGCCATGGGTGCTGACCCATGGTATAGAATGAACCAAGGTAACTGTAATGGAATGTATGGATGACCTTGGGGAATGAGAAGAAGAGGTGCTTCCTAGGAAACAATGAGACAAGAGAGTCAGGAGCTCCGAAATGGCTTAATGATCAGAAGAAGAAACTTAGGAAGGCCTGTCCCTTATGGGTCAAGCAGGGAAATTTGTACTTTCAGACTTGTAAGATTCTGTTTATGTAGCCTGACAATAATGTAGAATTACTTCATTTAATTGTGTTTCCTGTCTGGTTTACCTGGGAGGGCTGACAGTAAAAAGACAGTTCTGTGGATCAGCTGAGGAGGAGGGATGAGGCAATGTTGTCATTCCATACACTGCAGGAATATCAGAAAAGTTCAGGAGGATCTTCAGCCAACACAAGATATGTGCATATTTCTAACCTACGAATATGCTAAGGCAGAAGCGTGTCCACCCCAAGGATTAAACACCCAGAAACCAACTGAGCAACATAATATATGAAGTACAATGCAGTGAGCCATGTGCAGATCTGTACATTGGGGAAACAAAACAACCACTTCATAAACGCATGGGACAACATAGGAGAACAAACCCATCAGGACAAGATTCAGCAGTCCATCTGCATTTAAAAGACAAAGACCACTCTTTCAAAGACAGCAAAGTTCACATTTTGGACAGAGAGGACCAATCCTTCCATTCCCCACCATCCAGTCAGAGCTGAAAAAGCTTCTTGAATGAGAAGTGAAACATCTTCAAAGAAAAAAAAAGAAAGTCTAGTTGCTTCATGAAAAAGCACCTTTGGGAGAAGTTGTTCTATTGATTAATTGTTCTAACTGTCAGGAAATTTGTCCTTAGTTCTAGGTCGCTTTTCTCTTTGATTAGTTTCCATCTGTTGCTTCTTGTCCTGCCTTCAGGTGCTTTGGAAAATAGCTTGACTCCCCCTTCTTTGTGGCAGCCCCTGAGATATTGGAACACTGCTATCATGTCACCTCTAGTCCTTCTCTTCATTAAACTAGACATACCCAATTCCAGCAACTGTTCTTTATATGATTTAGCCTCCAGTCCCCTAATCATCGTTGCTCTCCTCTGCATTTTTTCTAGAGTTTCAACATCTTTTTAATATTGCGGTGACCAAAACTGGATGCAGTATTCCAAATGTGGTGATGGCTCCAACAATCTAATGCTATTGTAATTCTATTTCCTAGAATTGCTGAAGAAAGCTGTTGAAATATAAAGAAAGCTGTTGGCTATGAATTCTGGGCTTTATATTTACAACATACATGAATCAAGAAAGGGGAACTGAAGCCAATGCAGAAGAATGATTTTCTAAAGAGGAAAAAAATGTAGATTCTGTTTTTGGACAGCTTTGCAAGCATTAACTAGAATAACTGTATTGTATTGCCTTTCCATTGATTAAATGTAGCATTTGTTCATGCATAACATGGCTTTGTACAGTTTTCCAGTGTGCAAGCATGGCTACCCTAAAATCCACAGTGCTGCCATATTGCACAAAAGAGATAAGGTAATGTGTGCTTGCAAATGTCCACAAAGTGAGGCCAAATGGCAAAATCTTGTTTCTTTAAACAAGCCAAGCATTCACACACACACACACACACACACACAGACACACACACACACAAGAGAGAGAGAGAGAGAGAGAGAGAGAGAGAGAGAGAGAGAGAGGAGAAAACCTCATCACTTTGTGATTCTCTATGTATCTGACTTGTAAGTCACTGCAATAAAAAGGACTGAAAGTTTTCATAAGTAAAGGGATTTAGTTAGTAGGTTGCTTCATCCTAGCACAATCACCTCTCCTAATGATACCTATCATGAAGGTAGAGAAGAACAGAAGAAAAGAATTGCCAGCAGAGATGAAACAAAAGACTCCCAGCCTGTGTTTCTTGTCTGTTTCACTTTTGGATGCTAAGACTACAGTCCAGTAGATGGCAATCTACCCCTGCCACTAAAATAGCATTGTTTTATTTACAGAGCCGTTCCTTTCTTTTCCCCTTGCTTATTATAATTCATAGAAAGGTTAAAAAATAAGAGATACTCTGAATTCATAGAAACCTTTGTTCGGTATAGAAGAACAGGATCTGATGAGCAAAGTCTGTCTGTCTGTCTGTCTGTCTGTCTGCCTGCCTGCTTGCCTGCCTGCCTGCCTGCCTGCCTCTCTGTCTGTCTGTCTGTTTGTCTGTCTGTCTGTCTGTCTGTCTGTCTATCTATCTATCATCTATCTATCTATCTATCTATCTATCTATCTATCTATCTATCTATCTATCTATCTATCTATCTACCTATCTATCTATCTGTCTATCTATCCATCCTTTGTGGCAACCCGAGATATTGGAACACTGCTATCATGTCACCACTCGTCCTTCTCTTCATTAAACTAGACATACTCAATTCCAGCAACCGTTCCTTAAATATTTTAGCCTCCAGTCCTCTGATCATCTTTGTTCCTCTTCTCTGTACTCTTTCTAGAGTCTCAACATCTTTTTTACATTGTGGTGACCAAAACTGGATGCAGTATTCCAAGTGTGGCCTTACCAAGGCATTATAAAGTGGTATTAGCACTTCATGTGATCTTGATTCTATCCCTCTGTTAATGCAGCCTAGCACTGTGTTGGCTTTTTTTGGCAGCTGCAGCACACTGCTGGCTCATATTTAAGTGATTGTCCACTAGAACTCCAAGATCCCTCTCACAATTATTACTATTGAGTGAGGTACCACCTATACTGTATCTGTGCATATATATTTTTTGCCTAAATGTAGAACCTTACTTTTTTCACCATTGAATTTCATTTTGTTAGATAGTGCCCAGTGTTCAAGTCTGTCAAGATCCTATCCCCTCGTCCAAATTGTTGATGAAGATGTTGAAGAGCACTGGGCCCAGAACAGAGCCCTGGGGCACTCCACTACACACTTTTCTCCATGTAGATACAGTTCCATTGAGGACTACATGTTGAGTGTGGTTGGTCAGCCAGTTACAAATCCATCTGGTGGTGATGCTTTCTAACTCACATTTTTCTATCTTATCAAATAGTAGGTTGTGGTCTACTTTATCAAATGCCTTACTGAAGTCCAAGTAAAATATATCCACACCATTCCTCTGGTCCACTAATTTTGTCACCTTGTCAAAGAATGCAATAAGATTTGTCTGGCATGATCCGTTTTTGAAAAACCTGTGTTAGCTTTTGATTATGACTTTGTTTGCCTGTAAGACAGACTATCTGTTTATGATTTAAAATGCTAGACACCAAATTCCATTTTAACCACATGTAGACTTTTACTGCCAAATAACAAGCTTCTACTATTAAATCCATTATATACACAGAAGCAGAATCTGAATTTTTCTTCCTTTTCAGTAGCACTGAAGAAAACAAAATCTAATGTGCTAAAAATAAACATCCAGAAGTCCATCTACCGGTATTTGTTTTTTTGCATATGAAAGAAGGCTTAATTATTTTTGCCAGAGCTTTTTGCCATCAGCAGTGCTTTTTTTGTAAAAGAAAAAGGTGCCGGAACTCACACATGTCATACAACCCGCCTTGCCTACCCTACAAGGTTCCATCCAAAAAAGGTGCCGGAACTCCGTTCTGAGCGTTCTATGAGGAAAAAAGCCCTGGCCATCAGTGTTCAATACCATTTTTGTATTTATGGACAGTGATCTTTAAAAGAAAACATTAAAAATATGTTCAGGGAACTTTTTACTATCAACAGCATAGATCTGGAATGAAGATATGACATATCTAGGACAGAGAGCTATTTTGACTTTTAGAAATTAAGTATAGTTCTGCAGGAAATTACATATTGAAAATACCATAGGAACAATTTGATGTATTGGTTGTTATTTTGGTTTTTTGAATATAATATCTTTTTGTTAAGAAAAAAAAGCCTAAGCTATCAGTGGAACAACCTGCCTCCAGAAGTGGTGAATGCTCCAACACTGGAAGTGTTTAAGAAGAGACTGGACAGCCATTTGTCCGAAATGGTATAGGGTTTCCTGCCTAAGCAGGGGGTTGGACTAGATGACCTCCAAGGTCCATACTACATCATCATCATCATCATCATCATCATCATCATTATTATTATTATTATTATTATTATTATTATTATTATTATTATTATTATTATTATTATTAAGGATGAGGGGGGGACCAATTCTAGATTATTGTTGTATATACTCTTTAAAATTCTTTGTTTCGATCTATGTTTCTGTCATCTTAAAATTGGAATGTATATACTTACATCATTTGTGTAAGCACTGTTATCTTCTGGAATTTTCCATTTTCTCTATATCCATATTGCAGAACTTCATTGAAAGGACATTTAAATCTATCATTTTTGTAGCAGGAAGTGATAGATTGAAAATGCAGCAAAGATCATTTCTTTCAGAAAGTCCTGTTTCCTGTTGTTCTTGAGGAGATAAAATTATTTCTTTAAACAGTCTAGATGCCACTCTTTCTGTCCTATTCACAGGTCTCTCAGGATTGATTCTGAGAGTCACTGAGGCCACTTGGAGGTTTGTGCCCACTGAGGGGGATACTGAAGATACAGATAAACCTCCAATTGGCCTCAATGACTCTCAGAATGAGTGCTAATGATAAGATGAGTGCAAGCAATATAATTTTTTATTTATTTTATTTTAATCCAATTTATATCCCGCCCTTCTCCGAAGACTCAGGGCGGCTTACAATCTAAGCACAAATCAAATGTGCTTAGCAATAGCCTTCATTCTATGTATATGCCTGCTTATTAGGGCTTTCTCCCCCCCCCAAGCGGCATTATTACAAAGTCAGCTTATTGCCCCCAACAATCTGGGTCCTCATTTTACCTACCTCGGAAGGATGGAAGGCTGAGTCAACCTTGAGCCTGGTGGGATGCGAACCTGCAATAATTGCAGGCAGCTGGTGTTACTTAGGGAGGCATTAGCCCACTGCTCCACCAAGGCTCCTTCCATCATCCACCATTCAGTCAGAACTGAAGAAGCTTCGTAGATGAGAAGTGAAATGTCTTCACAGATAAAATCCAGTTGCCTTTTGGGGAAAAAAGTACCTTTTGGACAACAATGTGATACTGAGACTGAAGTATCAAAGAGCATATAGGATTGCTGAAATGTTGATGCTTTGCCTTATGCAAATAAAAATGCATTTCATTACTTTGTTGTTGTTGTTGTTGTTAACTGCAAAGTCATGTCCGACCCATCATGACCCTATGGACAACATTCATTACTTTAAGATTATATAATCCTTTGACCCTATTGATATGTTTGGAATAAATAATGCAAGATAACTGATTGTTCTCTATAGCTTTGCCCTCATTATTTGAGCTGCTCCATCTATTTCTGTTGTATCACTACATCTTGTCTGATAAAGATATAGCCAAGTTATTTTATTTCTGACCATCACATCATTTTTCATTTTTAAAAAAGCACGTCATGCTTCAAGGTTTTGTCCATTACAAAAAATATTGTTACATTTTTGCTGTTTTGCTTAGACAGCATATGGGCAAGTAAATTTAACTGTCCAGCTGAGATTACTCAGAGGAAGGCATGAACAGACTAAAACCTTAAATAATTATTTGTAGTGTTATTGCTTGGGGCATGTTTTTCACCCTTTGGGTTACAGTATTGCCTTTTGAAATACCAAGATACCATCATCTATAATAACATGTGACACCATCAAGATACACAAATCTTTCTTAGATCACCCTTTGGTACACCTCTGAAATTGAAAAGATACAAAGGGTAATATCATAAATCTGAACCTGCCAACACACTGTTGAATGTATACTTCTTAGAACTTTTTTATCCAGCTGAATGTTTTGAATTCCACTGTTGGTATCAAGGGTTGAAAGCTTACTATACCTAAGGACTTCCTGATATTTTCTTCTGAAGTAAATTGTATAGTATGCTTCCTTATCATTATTCTGTTTATATCTTTGGTTGGTAAAGACATTTTTGTTCTGGTTATATGTGCAAGTTTTATACATAGTATTAGCTAGTTTCTACCAGGAATAATTGACCTCAACTCTATGTTCCTTCAGCATCTTGCTGAATGCTGAAAAAATAGTAGGCAAAATGGACTCATGGCAAAAAGAAGGAATATTCACATGTTTGGTAGGATCCTGTCTATATTTCAAGATGTTAGCTTCCCAAAAATATTCATGCCAAGGGCTCTATGAGATAAATGTTGAATGTTAAAGTATATTGAAGAGAGGCAAGGCCTTCTGGCAGGAGTCTTTGAAATACTTCTAGAAAATGAAAACTTTACATTAGTTCATCTATGGAGATTCTCAGTCATCCAGGTCATAGTTGTCCCAAATATGCTTTTTACAAAAGGCAACTGGACTTCCTTTATTTTTCCTTGAAGACATTTCACTTCTCATCCAAGAAACCTCTTCAGTTCAAGAGAAGCAACCTGGAATTAAGGAGAAACTTCCCAACAGTGAAGACAATTAACCAATGGAACAGCTTGCCTTCAGAAGTTGTAGGTTCATTACTGGAGGTTTGAAAGAAAATACTGGACAGCCATCTGTCTGAAATGGTAAAGGGTCTCCTGCTTGAGCAGAGGGTTGGACTAGAAGACCTCCAATCAGCTTTATTCTGATTGATTGATTGACTGATTGATTGATTGAATGAATTGTGGAGAATGGAAGGATTTATATTCCTTGCAGTCATCTGGTCATTAGCACTCTCTCATTGGAGGTTTATCTGTGCCCTCAGGATCACCTGAATAATGCAAATGGAAGTGCACTATTCTTGGAACTGCTGAAAGGACTGTATTGTAAACAGGAGACAAGTGGTGTCACATCCCTTCCCCTCTGTTGAGAGAGGGCTGTCCGTTTTTAATGTAGATAGCCTCTTTGACCCGTCTTTCAAACCAGTGATCCTCTCTGTCCAGAATATGAACTTTGCTGTCTTCAAAAGAGTGGCCTTTGTCTTTCAAATGTAGATGGACTCCTATATCTTGCCCTGATGAGTTTGTTCTCCTATGTTTTCCTAACAACCACTTCACAAATACATGGCACAACATACATATATGCATGCATACATACATACATACATACATACATGCACACAGACACATATATACACATATACATATTGTTCAGCAAGTCATTGAAAGGCACAACAAGTACACCATGGCTCTCCGCATGACTTTCATTGGCTATAAAAAGGTGCTTGACTCAGTATTCCAGCAAGCAATAAGGCATTGCTCAACCAAGGCATAGATACTGCTTACATAAACTTTCTACAATTAATATATGAAAAAACAATGGCAACAATTTGCCTTAATGCTCTTATAGTGGAAATCAACATAGAAAGAGCTGATATAATATCACCTATCACAGTATTTCACAAACTAGACTGGGCAAAAGATGAAATAAAAATCAATGGCCCCTATTTAAATCACTTAAGATTTACAGATAATGGGACTCTTCTTACAAGACCCAGAAAAGCTACAAAGACACATACAAGAGTTGCACAAAGCAGGAGAACCATCTGGCTTAAAAATAAACCTAAAAAAGAGCCAGGTTATTTTTAATAAATTTACCAAAGAAAAAAAAATTATATCTGGGGAACCAGGTGTAGTAGACCACTACATATACCTTGGTCAATGGATATCAATGGAAGGTGAGACAATAAAGAAAACTGAATGGTGTGTTAAGTGTGGTTGGCAAACATTCAGCAAGCTAAGCATAATTTTCAAGAACAGCCTCCCCTCCCCTGTATTCCTAAAGAGAAGTTTTCAATCATTGTGTGTGACCTGCTCTAACATATACCAGTGAAACATGGACACTAACCTCACAATCAATACAAAAGTGAAGAATCGTCCAAAGAGTCATGGAAAGATGCATGCTTGGCATTACAAGACAAAATAGAAAGAACAAACAAAGGTATATGATATCATCAAGAGAGTAAAAAAAATGGAAATGAGCTGGTCACATAGCAAGAACAACTGATGACAGGTGGACCAAGGCCGTCATAGAATGGATCCCACTTCATAAAAATCATCCATGAAAGAGACCTAAAACAAGATGGATCAATAACATCAGCAAGTATTGTGGATCCAATTGGCAAAAGAAAGCTCAGGACTGTATTGGTTGGAAACATCCTTCATCCAGCAGTGAACAGACAATGGCTAAAATGTAGCTACATTTTAAATCAATTCCAAATAATTCCAAATTTCAATATATACAGTAGCTGAAGTATGTACAGTCCTAAAAGGTAATCATTAGCACTTTAAATTATTCCTAGCTATGAGGGACAAGTTAGTGCAATTCATATAACATTAGAGTAGATTCACTGCAGAACTAAATCTAAGCCCCTATTCTGGTTGAATTCATATCTCATGTTAAAGCATGACTTGATTAATCATGCTTTTTAATACACTTTGATTGGCTTCACACTTAAAGCACATTAAACTTTATGTATAGGTGTCAAGTAAACATCTGATAGCTATATTCATATAACTGAACCTATCTTAGTTTTTAAAGCACAGTACCGCATATATTTTTGTTATTCTTATAATAAAGTAGAATAATCCATCTGAATTATCTGAATTATCTCACAAGGCTGACATTTTGGTGAGTAAACAAAAGGAGGACGAATGGGTATATTGTGCAGGGAAAATCAGACATGAGATGGGCAGCTATATAAATTCAATAAATAAATAATTAGTTTTCAATCTTTTAGTAATTCAGGAGTCTCAGAAGCTGAAAATGCTGCTGGTCCAAACAATGTTGTTAATAAATGTGGCACTGGTAATTGTAAATACTACCATTAGGTTTTATTTGATAGATGATACGTATCTCTTAACACAGAGAATGTTAAAAATTCATTTTCACCATCTATCATTTGATTCAAAGTAGTAACAACAACAGGGACGCGGTGGCTCAGTGGGTTAGGATGCTGAGCTTGTCAATCAGAAGGTCGGCAGTTTGGCAGGTCAAATCCCAAGTGCCACGTAACAGAGTGAGCACCTGTTACTTGTCCCAGCTTCTGCCAACCTAGCAGTTCGAAAGCACGTAAAAATGCAAATAGAAAAATAGGGACTACTACAAGTGGGAAGGTAACAGCATTCCATGCGCCTTTGGCGTCTAGTCAAAAATAACAAAAAAAAGCTTCTTTCAACATATAAAAAACAAGAAAAGGTTAAGGAAATGATTGGTCCATTAGTGGGGGAAAGTGGCAAGAAGGTGACAAGCAATAGAACTATTTAATTCGTTTTTTGCATCTGTCTTTACACAAAGGGAAAAAACAGTCCAACCTACCCAAACCAGTGCCATAAAAACAGAATAGAAACGCAAGTTAAGATAGGCAAGAAAATGGTAAGTGAGCACCTGTCCAGCCTAGACGAATTCAAATCACCAGGACCAGATGGATTACACCCCAAGGTTCTCAAGGAACTGGCAGACATGATCTCAGAACCACTGAACTATATTTTTCAAAGATCCTGGAGCACTGGGGAACTACCAGAGGACTGGAAGAGAGCTGATGTAGTTCCCATCTTCAAAAAAGGGAAAAAAATAGATCCAGGAAACTACAGACCTATCAGCCTGACCTCAATACCTGGGAAGATTCTGGAAAAGATAATCAAACAACAAATAAGCGAACACCTTGATGCAAACAAAGTCATCACTAAAAGTCAACATGGGTTTGTCAAAAAGAGATCATGCCAGACAAATCTTATTACATTCTTTGACCAAGTGACAAAATTAGTGGACCAGAGGAACGCTGTAGATATAATTTACTTGGACTTCAGTAAGGCATTTGATAAAGTAGATCACAACCTACTACATGATAAGATAGAAAAATGTGGGTTAGATAGCATTACCACCAGATGGATTCGTAGCTGGCTGACAGGCCATACTCAGTGTGTGGTCCTCAATGGAACTGCATCTACATGGAAGGAAGTGTGTAGTGGGGTGCCCCAGGGCTCTGTTCTGGGCCCAGTGCTCTTCAATATCTTCATTAATGATTTGGATGAGGGGATAGATGGGGAACTCATCAAATTTGCAGACGACACCAAGCTGGCAGGAATAGCCAATACTCCAGAAGATAGGCTTAAGATACAGAAGGATATGGACAGACTGGAACACTGGGCACTATCTAACAAAATGAAATTCAAACTGCCCGAATTATAGTTAATAATAGCTTGACAGAAGCATGTAATATTGAGAAGGGCACAAGGCAAGGGTGTCCGTTATCGCCCTTGTTATTTGTGTTAACATTAGAGAAATTATTGGTTAAAATTCGGAATTCGGAAAAAATCAAGGGGATTCAAATTGGAGATCAGGACTACAGATTGAGAGCATTCGCAGACGATCTGGTTGTTACAGTGACCCAGCCAGAGAACTCTGTTGTGGACCTGATGGAGATAATAACACAGTATGGGAAGGTTTCTGGATTTAAGGTTAATGTACAAAAAACAAAAATTTTGGCCAAAAATATGACAACACCGCAAAAGGCCCTTTTAGAAGGATTAACTGGATTTGAGATTGTTAAAAGGGTTAAATATTTGGGGGTGATTTTGTCGCCCTCTAATACAAAGCTATATAAAAATAATTATGAAAAACTATGGGGGAAAATTCAAAAAGAATTGGAGAGTTGGGAAAAATTGCAATTGTCTTTGTTGGGACGGATTGCAGAAGTAAAAATGAATGTCCTGCCTAAATTTTTATTTTTATTTCAAATGATACCGATTCTTAAGAAAGATTCTAATCTGGAGGAATGGCAGCGAGGTATCAATAAATTTGTGTGGGCAGGGAAAAAACCACGAGTTAAACTTAAGATTATGCAGGATACTCGTGAGAGAGGTGGCCTTAAATTGCCTAATTTTAAATTATATTATGAAGCTGCTGCATTAGTAGGAATAAGTGACTGGATTAATTTGACGCAAGGGAGGTTATTAAATCTTGAGGGCCATGATTTGTTGTTTGGCTGGCATGCATATTTGTTGTATGATAAGAAGGTAGACAACGTGTTTAGGGTGCATATTTTAAGACAGGCATTGCTGAGAGTTTGGAAGAAGTATAGACATAAGTTAAGTTGCAAGATACCATTGTGGGCAATTCCAAAACACGCAATAGAAAATATACATGCTGGCTTCAAACATGATCTGACTACGTACAAGGAGATTCTTAGTTTGGAAAGAAATGTTTGGTGTTTGAAATCATATAGCCTCTTGCGAGAAGAGAAGGTTGTTCAAAATTGGTTTCAATATACTCAGTTACGGGCCAGGTGGAAAGAAGACCAGAAAAATGGATTTACAATGACTGATGAAAATTTGATAAAGCAAATTAGGAATCAGGGACCAGCACATATTAAACGGATATATCTTGCATTGATAGAGATTGACTCAGAAACAGAGCTTGTTAAGGATTGTATGATAAAATGGGCCCAAAACATCCAGGAAGTTATCACAATGGACACGTGGGAAAAGATTTGGGTGAGGAACGTAAAATTTACTCAAGCTCAAAATCTAAGAGAGAACTTTTATAAAATGTTTTATAGATGGCATTTAGATCCTAAAAAGCTTGCAAGTATGTATCCGAATTATCAGCCTAAATGTTGGAGGTGTGGTGATGAAGATGCAACATATTTTCACATATGGTGGACATGTAAGAAGGTTAAGGCTTTTTGGATAAAAGTCTGGTGGAATATGCAGAAGATTTTTAAACAGAGGATAAAGTTTTGTCCGCAACTTTTTTTGTTGGGAATAATTGCAGACGCTACAGTTGTGGACATTAAGTTGATGTTGAACTTAATTACGGCGGCAAGACTTTTGATAGGCCAATATTGGAAGAAAGAGGAACTGCCGACCATAGAGGAGTGGACTTTAAAGGTTTCCGACCTGGCAGAGATGGCGAAGATCTCGGCCTATTTGAAAGATCATCCGCAAGAACGCTATATTATGGAATGGAGAAAATGGATTGAATTTATCCAGAACAAGTATAGGGTTAAGAAGTTTTATGTAGCATTTGAATAAGTCTTCTTTCGGTTTTTTTTTCTTATCTTAGTTTCTTTTTATACATATTCAATATTATTAAGGCTTGTTTTATCCTATATAAGCTAGAGAGTGATGGATTTTAGAGTTTATAATTGTTAGTATATGATTGTTTATGATTGCTTTTTATATATATACCTTGTATTTAGCTCTGGGAAGTCGGGGGGGGAGGGGGGGAGGGGGGGAGGTAGGGAGGGGGGAGGAGGGAGGGGGAAGGGGGGATTCTTAAAGGAAAATTGTATTTTAAAACTTTTCAATAAAAAAAAATGAAATTCAATGGTGAAAAAAGTAAGGTTCTACATTTAGGCAGGAAAAATCAAATGCACAGATATAGTATTGGTGGTACCTTGCTCAATAGTAGTAACTGTGAGAGGGATCTCGGAGTCTTAGTAGACAATCACTTCAATATGAGCCAGCAGTGTGCTGCAGCTGCCAAAAAAGCCAACACAGTGCTAGGCTGCATTAACAGAGGGATAGAATCAAGTAAAGTACTAATACCACTTTACAATGCTTTGCTAAGGCCACACCTGGAATACTGCATCCAGTTTTGGTCACCACGATGTAAAAAAGATGTCGAGACTCTAGAAAGGGTACAGAGAAGAGCAACCAAGATGATTAGGGGGCTGGAGGCTAAAACATATAGGGAACGGTTGCTGGAATTGGGTATGTGTAGTTTAATGAAGAGAAGGGTGAGGGGTGACATGATAGCAGTGTTCCAATATCTCAGGGGCTACCACAAAGAAGAGGGAGTCAAGCTATTCTCCAAAGCACCTGAAAGCAGGACAAGAAGCAATGGATGGAAACTAGTCAAGGAGAGAAGCAACCTAGAACTAAGGAGAAACTTCCTGACAGAACAATTAACCAGTAGAACAACCTGCCTCCAGAGGTGGTGAATGCTCCAACACTGGAGGTTTTTAAGAAGAGACTGGACAGCCATTTGCCTGAAATGGTATAGGGTTTCCTGCCTGAGCAGGGGGTTGGACTAGATGACCTCCAAGGTCCCTTCCAACTTTATATTATTATTATTATTATTATTATTATTATTATTATTATTATTATTATTATTATTATTATTATTATTATTATTATTATAGTCATGCCGGCCACATGACCACGGAGACGTCTGGCTCATTGGCTTTGAAACGGAGATGAGCACTGGCCCCTGGAGTCGGAAACGACTAGCACACATGTGCGGGGGAACCTTACCTTTACCTTTTAGTAACAACAACAACAACAACAACAATAATGTTGGAAGGTACCCTCGAGGTCATCTAGTCCAACCCCCTGCTCAGGCAGGAAACCTTATACCATTTCAAACAAATGGGTCTCCAGTCTCTTTTTAAAAACTTCAGTGTTGGAGTATTCACTACTTCTGGAGGCAGGTTGTTCCACTGATTAATTGCTCTAACTGTCAGGAAATTTCTTCTTAGTTTTAGGTTGCTTCTCTTCTTGATTAGTTTCCATCCGTTGCTTCTTGCCTTGTCCACAGTTGCTTTGGAGAATAGCTTGATTCCCTCTTTTGTGGCAACCCTGAGATATTGGAACAGTGCTATCATGTCACTGCTTGTCCTTCTCTACATTAAACTAGACATACCCAATTCCAGCAACTGTTCTTTATATGTTTTAACCTCCATTCCCCCAATCATCCTTGCTGCTCTTCTCTATACTGTTTCTAGAGTCTCAACATCTTTTTTTACATCATGGTGACCAAAACTGGATGCAGTATTCCAGGTGTGGCCTTATCAAGGCATTGTAAAGTGGTATTAGAACTTCATGTGATTTTGATTCTTTCCCTCTTTTAATGCAGCCTAGCAGTGTGTTGGCTTTTTTAGCATCTGCAGCACACTGCTGGCTCATATTTAAGTGGTTGTCCACTAGGACTCTGAGATTGCTCACACTTACTACTATTGAGTGCAGTACCACCTATACTGTACCTGTGCATTTGATTTTTCTTGCCTAAATGTAGAACTTTACTTTTTTCACCAGTATATTTCCTTTTGTTAGATAGCAGCCAGTGTTCAAGTCTGTCAAGATCCTTCTGTATCTTAAGCCTATCTTTTGGAGTGTGGGCTATTCCTGCCATCTTGGTGTCATCTGCAAATTTGATGACTTTCCCATCTATCCCTTCATCTATCTCTGCTTCCATCCAATTTTCCCATATTACCACATTTCTTCCAGTTTTTAAAGTTGGGTTTCTCCATAAAATCTATTTGGAACAGGAAAAAAAAATCAATGTTTTTTATTGAATATTACATCTCATAACTGTCTAACTGATGTAATTGTTTCCAGAGATACCAGGATTTTACTATATTTAAATCCTAATATTGTCCATCCAACCAAATATATATATGTATATTCCAGAATTGTCCAGATTCAAAAATTAACACCAATGATTGGCTTTCAGTATTTAATACTTGATAACAATAGCACTTAGATGTATATACCACTCTATAGTGCTTTGCTGCCTTCTCTAAGCAGTTTACAGAGTCAGCATATTGTCTCCAACAATCCGGGTTCTCATTTTTATCAACTTTGAAGGATGGCAGGCTGTCAGCCCTGTGAGCCGGTGAGACTCGAACTGCCAAACGTCTGGTAGCCGACAGTCAGCAGAGGTAGCCTGCAGTACTGCATTTTAACCACTGCATCCATCACAGCTCTTCACGATGATATAGCTCCAGATTCAGAAAATCTTGCCTTGTTAATTGGTAATTGCATTTTCTGTAAAGGTATTTTTAGAATCTAAGAATCAAAATAAATTTTATGAACAAAGTATTTAGTTTCTGAAAATATTTTCCAGTTATATAAACTGGAATATTCAGAATATGAATTAACCTGGGAATAATATTCATTTTGAAAGCATTCACCTTTTCCCAAGGGTAAAGTTTAATGACTCCCCTCAATTGATATCAACAGAAACCTCTCTCTATATTTTATTTATATTACCTGTTACTCACTGAGTTATATCATTTGGTATAAACATACCTAAATATTTAATGGATTCAGTACAACCACAGAACTGACCTTCCTTACATGGATGGGTAACCCAATTTTCACCTATTGGCATCAATTTGAATTTGAATCAGTTAATAGACTATTCTGCTATTTTGCTAAAGGATTTATCTTTTGCAGCAACACTAGAATAGTAGTGTGTGGCTTAGAAATAAAAGAATGCTGTCTGTAAATAATGCCAATTTGTGTTCAACTGAGTTATGTACTATTTCGTAGATCTATGTTGTCTAATTGCACAAGCCAAGGATCCACATGGATATTACAAAGTGTTATGTATGCAAGCACCTGCATAGCAACAGCCACCAGGGGGTGTTGGCCTGAATGGTTTTGGCAGGAAACCCAGTTTTGGCGGGAAACCTAGGGCCAACCCCATTGGCTGTCCGCTTACCTGGCTAGGTATTTAAGGAGGCCAGGTAACCCTCACTCCTCAGTATGCTACCCCCTTCCAATACAGAGCTGAACACATACTCTGGCTGGCGTCTCTTCCTTGCGTCGGACCCACTACACAATAGTGGCGACGAAGGTGGGATTGCTGCCGACAAGGAGCTGAAGTCACTGGGGAAGCGCTCCGTGAGCTGAAGGGAAAGGCATTTTCCTTCCTTCTTGCCCCCCACGACCGCCAGCCGACCGAACCATGCTGATCGCCGCATCTGTGACTCGAGACCCAAACCAACACCGCGATGGCAAGAGCCGGACAACCCCGCAAATTCAACACCTGCCAACCCGAGACATGGGCCTGTTACCTGGCTCACGGCGAACTGTACATGCGGTTCAATCAGATCTCGGAGGACGGTGTGAAGGCAGCAGCCCTGCTCTGCATCGGGGGACCAGCACTCCTGGAGATCGCAGCGAACCTGTTCACCCCGGAGGCCATCAGCTCCGTCGCGTACTGGGACCTCGTGGCCAAGCTCAATGCCCATTTCAGGCCCAGATGTTCCAAAGTGGCTGCAAGGTCACAATTCAAAAAAAGGGACCAGCGCCCCGACGAATCCGGCGCTGAGTTCCTCGCCACCCTACGAGAAGCTGCCATCGCCTGCAAGTTTTTGAACTTGGAGGAGCGGCTATGGGACCGGTTGATTTGTGGCCTACGAGACAGGTGGCTGCAAGAACGCCTGTTCGAGAGAGAGGAGGTTTCGCTCCAGGAAGCCGAAGATGCCATTCTGGCCCACGAAGCGGCCTTTGGGGCCGTCCAAGCAGTCCAGGAGACCCGGGCTGTCAGCTAGGTGGCCAGCATCCACCGACAGGTCACCACAGCCGAGGACGAGCTGAACATCGACCTCATCCAGCAGAAGCCGACCCCCGACCAGCGAGCCAGACGCCCAGACAACCCCAGGCCTCCCGGAAATGGCACCAACCCTCAGAAGTGCGCAGGGTGTGGTGGGAACCACGTGCACAGCCTCTGTAAGTTCCGGTCGGCCACATGTCGGGCCTGCAAGAAAACAGGCCACATAGCCGTGGTCTGTCGTAGCCGCCCCCCCGAGAGGAGATCCACGAGCTGCAACTGGAGGAATCACCGTTCGAAGGTACTGGGGCCCCGACCAAAACGTGAATTGACTATGTTGAGAGCCGGCAGGCCATTAACCACACGAGTAGCCGCCGGCTGCTCAAACCCAAAATTAGACTAACAATCCGCTTGCAAGGTGTCCCTTGCAGCATGGAGCTTGACTCCAGATCAGCGGTCTCGATCATTTCAGACGAGACCCTTAACTACATAAATAGCCGGAGCAAGCAGCGGATTAAATTATGGCCTACAAATTTAAACCTGACCAATTTCCAGAACTCGCTGGTCAAGGTAAAAGGGGAGGCTACCGTCTTGGTGGGGTTTAAGGGTCACAAAGAGCACCTGGAGGTTGTAGTGGTAGAGGGCTGGAGGGCCAGCCTGGTCGGCCTAGATTGGTTCGAGGCCCTGGGAATCACAGTCTCTGGGATCCACCGGATCCAAGGGGACTTCGCCGAGGCCGTCTGCAAGGAGTTTGCATACGTCTTCGATGGGATGCTAGGAAGGTACACAGGCCCCCCATTTCATTCAAGCTTAACTAGAACGTTCCCCCCATTAGGGTCCGGCCGCGGCGAGTCCCCTTTGCGCTCAAACACAAAATAGAGCACGAACTAGATAAGCTAGTGGCCCAGGGAATCTTAGAGCCAGTAGATGGGGGGAGTGGGAAACCCTGATCATCACCCCCCCTCAAATCCAACAGGGAAATTAGGATCTACGCCGACTACAAGTGTTTGGTGAACCGCGCCCTGAACCCACATGCTTACTCGGTCCCCACGGTCAGCCACGTTCTCGCTTCCCTCCAAGGTGGCGCCATCTTTGCAAGGCTCGATCTTGTGCAGGCATACCAGCAACTCACGGTTACTAGGGCAACAGCTGACATTCAAACCATTTTAACACACAGGGGAGCGTTCTGGGTGAACATGCTGCAGTTTGGGGTCAGCGTTGCTCCTGGCATTTTCCAGGAAGTCTTGAAGAAGACACTCAGGGGCATCCCAGGAGCCCGCCCCTATTTTGATGACATCCTGATTTCAGGAGCATCAGCAGAAGAGCTGGCAGGTAGGCTCAGGGAGGTACTGTCCAGGCTGCGCACAGCTGGCCTAAAACTAAAGAGGGAGAAATGCAGCATAGGTGTTCCCTCCACAGAATTCTTGAGATTCAGGGTACATGCCAAGGGAATCCACCCCACAGAGTCCAAGGTGAGGGCCATCAAACTAGCACCCACACCCAAGAACAAGGCAGAGCTACAGGCATTCCTGGGCCTGCTGAACTTCTACCACACATTCCTCCTACACAAGGCAGCCATAGCAGAGCCACTCCACAGGCTACTGGACAAACAGGCAGCATGGGTCTCGACTCCCGCCCACGACCAAAGCTTCAGGGCTTTAAAGGCACTACTGTCAGATAAGTCCACAGTAACCCATTTCATCGAGACAAAGCCCATATGCATCGCATGCGATGCATCTCCTTACGGTGTTGGCGCAGTACTCAGCCACCTCGAGCCCAATGGGGCGCAAATTCCCATAGCATACTATTCTAGGACGCTGTCTGGAGCGGAAAGAAACTACGCCCAAATAGACAGAGAAGCCCTGGCAATTGTGGCAGGAATCAAAAAATTCCACGATTATC
Source organism: Vipera ursinii (assembly GCF_947247035.1). Lineage (NCBI taxonomy): Eukaryota > Metazoa > Chordata > Lepidosauria > Squamata > Viperidae > Vipera > Vipera ursinii. The sequence goes on from NC_139512.1 coordinate 58,671,245, forward strand.
TGTATGGCAGGGAATTCACTGTCTACACGGACCACAAACCACTCCTAGGCCTGTTCACAACGGACAGGCAGACCCCCCAAATCCTGTCCCCCAGAATGCTCTGGTGGTCCATCTTCCTTGCAGCCTACAATTGCAAGCTGGTGCACAAGCCAGGGAAGGAGATGGGCCACGCAGACGGCCTGAGTAGGTTACCCATCAACGCCCCCGAACCAGACCCAGCACCAGCAACACAGATCCTAGCCCTGCAGGAGCTACCAGAGTGCCCAGTTCATGCCAAGGACATTGCCAGCCACACAGCCACAGACAACATCATGAGCAGGGTGCACTCATGGGTTTGCACAGGGTGGCAGGACAAATCCCCGGGGCCTGAGTTCCAGGCCTATTTCACCAGATGCAATGAGATCTCCACGCACAGGGGCTGCCTCCTCTGGGGAAGCAGGGTCATCATCCCCACCACAGTACGGGGCAGGGTATTGGACTCCTTACATGAGGGACACCCGGGGGTGGTTAGGATGAAGGCACTGGCCAGAAGCTACCTCTGGTGGCCAGGGCTGGACAAGGACATTGAGCAATGGGTCAAGGCCTGTTACACGTGCCAGAGATCCAGGCCAGAGATGCCACACGCACCCGTGCACAGGTGGGAGGCCACACATACCCTGGTCCCGCATCCACATTGACTATGCAGGGCCATTTCAGGGCCAACTGTTCTTGGTAGAAGTGGACAGCCACTCCAAGTGGCTGGAGGTAGTCCCTGTTCCCAACATGACCTTGGGGAGGACAATCCAGGTGCTCAGAGCTCTCTTTGCCACACATGGCCTCCCCGACGTAATTGTGTCTGATAATGGGCCTCAGTTTACCGCTAATGATTTCTAGGCGTTCTTGAAGGCGAACTGGATTAGGCACACCACCTCCGCGCCCTTCCATCCATCGACCAACGGGCAAGCGGAACGGATGGTAAGGACGACCAAAGATGCACTCTGGCACATCATCAGCGGGGACTGGCATCACAGACTGGCGAAGTTCCTACTCGCCCAACACACTACACCATGCGTTGCTACCGGGAAGAGCCCAGCAGAACTGCGGTGGGGATGGCATCTCATCACCAAGCTGGACCGTTTACACCCAGACCGAGTAGCAGCCGAGGCAGTAAGGCCACCACCACCACCACCACCACCACCACCATCATCATCATCATCACCATCGTCACCAGCACACAGGGTTCTCATTGTTGAGGCCCTGGTCTGGGCAAGGAACTACGGGGCAGGGCATCCATGGGTTCCGGGGACAGTGGTTGAGAAAACTGGACCCCTCTCTTACATCATGGGGGTGGAGGGGGACAGACACATAAGGCGACACATCGACCAGCTCAGAGGAAGGGCCCCTGAGTGTACCACACACGCCCAACAGGAAAGCCACACCCCAGGAGAGGTCAGCCCAACCGGAAACAACACAGAACAGGAACCAGAGGAGGAGGGCCTCCTGAACCCAGCACAGAGGCCTCAAGAACTGGCTGCCCAAGCCCAGGGCCAAGCCACGCCCAGACGGTCCACCCGGCCCCACAGGACACCTGCCTACTTGGCGGACTATGTGTGCAAGTGACCACCACACAGTTGCCTTGCAATTGACACACAGTGTATATAGTTATGTAGTTAGTTGCAAATTGTTTATCGTTGTTATGTGGTTCTTCTCTAAGGGGGGAGGGGTGTTATGTATGCAGGCACCTGCATAGCAACAGCCACCAGGGTGCGTTGGCCTGAACGGTTTTGGCGGGAAACCCAGTTTCAGCAGGAAACCTAGGGCCAACCCCATTGGCTGTCCGCTTACCTGGCTAGGTATTTAAGGAGGCCAGGTAACCCTCACTCCTCAGTATGCTACCCCCTTCCAATAAAGAGCTGAACATGTACTCCGGCTGGTGTCTCTTCCTTGCGTTGGACCCACTACACAGTACAAAGCAAGGGTAAATGGATATCCTTGTCTAGTTTCTTTGAATAATGGAAAAGGAGAAACATGCCATTAGCTTTTACTTTAGATGTCGGTGACTCATAATATTTTAATCCATTTTATGAATTCCAAAGGAAACTCAAATCTATTTAGTACACCAAACATGTACTGTTTATGCACTTTGTCAAAGGCTTTTTCAGCATCTAATAATAAGATGACAAATTGATCTTTAATTTTTATTCAAGTCTATTAAATCTACAACTAATCCGATGTTATCTGCTACTTGCCTAGTTTTTATAAATCCTGCTTGATCTTTCTTAATAACAAATGGAATCACTTGCTTTAAACTGTTTGCTAACTCTGCTACACTAACACTTTTTGGTAACTTGAGAACGTGTTACAGATTCTCCCACAAAACAAGTTCAGTGAAGACAGGTCTTCTTACTCCGAAAATATTCTATCAACATCAGTGCAGGCCTTACCATTTTTATTTTCTAACTTTGCTTTTAAGATCTTTGTGGTGGCTAAAGGTGTTCTTGGGAAGAAATATGATGCTTAGATTGATATTTTGCTTTGCTATATGTCAGCTTTTCATTTTTTAAAATTAAAATTAAAGAAAATTAAATTCAGATTAAGCAGAATACTTGGTGAATAGTGTCACTAGGCACACATGGGTCACTAAGAATCTATTCCTAGGGTATACCTCTTTTGGGGCATATTGGGAATGTGGAATAAAACAGGGAGACCCAGAAAGTCAAAACAGGATCTGGTTAGCTAGATCAGGAATTAGCAATATGCATTTTTGCCCCAGAAGAAGTTATTCACATTTATGAAAGAACTCCCTAAAGTTATTTACTCCGAATGTGATTCAGGATCATGTTACAGTGGCCAGATCAGCCTTTTTCAAAACAGGTCCACTAAATTATGCAGCCAAAACTTTTAATAACTATTGGTAGTTGAACTGACTCATCTTTATCTTGCATTTTAGCTTACATGATGGTTTAGTATTATGATCAAACACATTCCACCTTTGATATTTTATTTTCTAATGCTATACCTTCTAATAAAAAATTTCACAGGCATTACCTACCATGTGCTAGATAGAAATTTATCTCATGACTGTTCTGGTTTCTGACAGAAACCTCTTTGCCACTTCTTCTTTATGAGATTTTTGTCAATGCACTTCTGTTTTTGGTCTAAAGATGGCTGCCCTTTACTTTCTAAAAGGATTATTAAACTGTGAGGCATAGAGCAGTTTTTCAGTTTGGTCCTATCTATTTCTTAGTTGCCATTTTCTTTGCCCTACAGTTTTCTTTGACATGCTCTACATTTGAAATTATTTTCTCTCGGTAACCACTCTTCATCTGCCTGGTTGCTGGAAATTTGAATTCAGCAGAAACATTTGTTTGAGAATATGTTTCTGAACAGAAACATAGTGCTGAAAGATTATTAAGTATTAAGCAGCAGAATATCCTATTTTTCTTAGATGAAGAGTGCAGGCTTAGTCCAGCTATCATTCATATATTTGAAGTAAAACATAGATTTATTAAGAAATACATGAGGACAGAAAAACTTCCCTTCAATCTAAGCTGTATATTGAAGAAAAGGAAGCACAAGAGAGAAGAGGCAAGAAATCCCTTTGTGTCTTGATGTCTATGTTTTCAATGTCTCTTTGGATACTACATAGCATTCTGGGTATGGACCTTATAAAATGGATCCACACAACCTGTGTTGATCAAGCCATCTCTGGTTAACAGCATGACCTAAAACATTAGATCTCTAGTGCCTACTGCCTTTAAACCTTAAGGTTCTCAGATCTGTTTTCTTCTACACAACAAAGAAAGGAACTTTATGGTTTACCTGCATTGATAATGGTATTGTCACACTGTCCCTTTAGGATTATTTTAAACTTGGCTTTTTGCAAAGTTTGAAGGATTTCAACTTACAGTGACTAAAAATGAAGTCTTGTTGTAGGCCACTTATCTCTCATGATTTGTTTCTACCAGAGATGGTTTCATTTCATTTTCTTCTACAATCAGGACTATAAAGATCCTTGAAGAGAATAATAAAATATAATATCAAGTCACTATGATTGTTGTTGTTGTTGGTGGATTTACTGAAAACAAAGCTGGAATGTATATATTTCTCTTATTTTGGAAGGATTTGGATAGGTTCATGACAGGGTTTTGTTGCGAGTTTGCAATAGGAATATGGAGTTTCCAGTGATAGTTTAGGACAGTTTTGTTTGAAAGGAACAGTTCATATGAAAACATGAAAAGCTGCAAATGATAATTGGGCAGGGAATTCATGCTGGTCCCACCTCAGGGATACTCTCTATATCCTCCATGCGTTCAGCCAGGAGGTCTGTATCAGTACTTGGCTGGAAGCAAATTCAGCTCTCTGGATGTTGCAGGGCAATTTTGCCAACCATGCTGAAATTTGGTAACAGTCAGTAAACCAACACACAATAGGTTAGCTCCAAATTTTGACTTAAGTTACTATAAACTTGTTTTATTATCTGATCCTGTTACATTTCATGGGAAAGTACAAAAAACACACTGCATATTCATGTGTATGAATGTATGTATGTAACTGGAGCCAGTAAATTATATTTTCTCAAGCTGGTGCTCTCTTGATAGGTTTAAACAATAAGCTCAGAAGCATGATATAGTATGGCTTTGGCAATTATAGACCAAATATATCTGAAAGTGTGTCAAATTGGGGATGAGCTCTTATCTGTATATTAAGGAAGGTTTTTTCCCAAGAAAGAAGCCAAAAGATTACTCTTTGTATCTATAGTAAATTTTCAAATTGAGACTATTGTAACCCTATATTTGCATTTAATCTACTAAGCTGAGAATGGATAGATATCACCTGGTAATCATAGTTTTAATCCTTTTTTTAATGCCCTGTTGGTTCCCCCCCCATAAAGTTTCAGTATAGCATCTGCTGTACCTAAAAGCAGACAGCTTCCTTGGTGCTTACCAGGTTCAAGGACGGCCTGATTTTTTTTGTTTTTGTTTTAGTTAGCATGCTGCAGAGTAAAACACCAGCCTGTAGCATCATTTTTATTTGCAGCAGTGCCTTTTGCTCTGATAAAATCTGACTGGAATTGTAGAGGACCTCCTAGGGAATTATTTTTTTTTTTGCGATAAATGGGACTTTTGTTTCTTGGCAATGCCCCCTGCAAGGCAAGTCATTTCATGATGAGATGGGCAGCAAACTAATTTAATAAATAAAAAAATGTGACTAGGCAAGCCCATAAATGAATGGCCATGGCATTCATTTTGTGAGTGTCAAAATTCCAAAGGAAACTCTTGCTGCCTCCCAACCTTATCTATCCTTTTTCCTTTAAATGATGTCGGCGAGTTCTATCAGTGTGTATTGCATAGGAATCATTTTGTTTGGCCCCTTGTATCCTTTTGCAAAGCTGTTAAAAGTTTCAGTGCCCATGTGTATGATATTTACAACACTGCCATCAGTGACTGAATTATTGGAGCTAATGTATAATTAATTTTTAAATTAATAAATAATAAAATGATCAATTTGCTGGCTGTAGGGAAAATGTGACAGAACAATTAAGAAGTGACAAAAAGGCAATGAATTATGCATCTATTAACATAAAAAAGAGACTTTGGCCTTCATATTTAGAAAACAATACAGTCCCTTAGTTTAGAGTGAAAGGCCCATAATGATCAAATTTATACTAAAAAATATTATCGTAGCACACAGTGCAAGAAAGCCAATAATCCTAAATAGTTTGTAGAACTTGATGTGTATGAAGAAATGAGGCTTTTACGTATTTTTGTTTTTTAAATCAAGCTAGATCCCCAGCAGCATTTTTTTGTTCCCTGATACTAGCAGAGCTATTGAAAGAAAAGAATAAAATAGCTTAATATGTTTTTGCTATTTTGCTTGAGTTTTTTTAACAGGAAAGTTGCATTGATTCAGTATCTTAGTCTCCACTGTGAAAATCCTGGGGACATGCAATTCGGTAAGAAGTTGCCTTATAAATAGTTCAAAAGTAAAATAATAAACATTTTGGATAGCTTCAGCTTTTTACCTAAGAAATTGCAAAGTCACAAGTTCACCAAATGCAAGGGGAATTATCCTTGCAGCGGGAGACAAATATGAAAAAGCAAGAGAATGGGACGAACAGAAATGTCTCCCTCTCTCTATCCCAGAATATGCAGCTTTTTTTCCAGACCCAGAAGCATTTTGTTATTGTTTACCAAAAGGCTTATCCTCAAAGTTGATGGAGTTATTAAAAAAACTCCTAATTTGTATTCCATTTCAATGTAATTGAATTTAAATCAAATTAATTAAATATCATTCATAGATTACTCCCCACATATTTAATATTCTTCCCCTTTCATTACATCAAAATACAATTTGGTGGCAACTCCTAGGGGGCTGAAGACATGACCAGAGCCTTAAATGGTTGCCCTGATCAAACCACTTCAAATCTTCCTGACCTCTCCAGAACAACATGAATTGGGCTAATGAATAGTTGAAACATCACTGTTAGCAGAAAGCTGCCTTGTTAATAGAACTATGTTCAGACCTTCTCATCTCTTGATACAGAATCATAATTTCCCCACTGATTTTTTTTAAAGAAAATTGCCTGTTTAAATAAATGCTTTTTATGTAACTCCAATTCTTGGTTATAGTAATGATGAAAATCAAATTGTGCCCTTCTTATCCTCTATGCTGACTTTTCTGATAATGTAGAAATACGCTCAGAGCTTCTTGAAAATAGAACCCATAATTTCCCCTGTAGTGACAAATGCATTTCAGTTGCCATCATTCACTCTGTTACCTGGAAGATATTTATAGTCTCTGAGAATGCCCACTGGTTTGCTGTAAAATCTTTGTTTATCAAACATACAATAAAATTAATGCTGTAGCTTTTGAGTCATCACTGTAAATTGTTATCTTCCAATCCTTAAGTTAACGGACAGGGAAATAACACAATGATCACAGAATTTTTCTCCATAATGTGTAAAAAGAGAAGTTACTAAAATTGTTTTTACTTATATTATGAAGAGGAAGTCATTTCTTTATGTATCTTTCCTCCCCTTTCTTTTCTACACTTCCTATTTTTTATTAGTTCTTTAATTGTAGTGCCCAATAAAATTACTATAAAAGCAAATTTTAGAAAAGTATCGAAAGGGCTTTAATGTAATACTATAGTATCTGTAAGTTGTAGTATTGCTATTGTTATTTCTGAAGAAATACTTTTGCATGTTTGTGTTGTTCATGGACAATCATAATCTGTTCCTTGATCTTAATCTCCTCAAATAAAGTCCTGATAGTTGATTTGTTCTCATTTTTTTCTTTGCCCCTTATCACAAAATTCTTCACAACTTAAATGTTCTCTTTTGTAAATCCAGTATAAGAGAATTACCCACATCACTTTTTTTTGGGGGGGGGGGGGTTGTCAAGCACCAACCAGTTTCATTTGTACATCCAGTGTAGCATCTCCTTCCACATCATTCCCACAGTGTCATTTTTAGATCCACTTTCAAATCAAATCCAGTCCTGCCCAGTAAAGCTTATCTCTTTTCTACATCAAGCACAATCTGTTTATAATGTCTTAACATTTTTAAATTAATGCCTTGGACCACTGTCACAAACATCCTTCACTTTTCCTCCATTTTGCATTTTTAAGTTTAAATGATTATCTCATTTTACTGTAATCTTTATTTTTTTTTGTTCCCTCTGGTTTCTAACCTTCAAAATCCCATATTAGCAATCTTGTTTCAAATCCATCTGGACAGCCCTTCTACAGCCCTTCAGATATTAAAGACAGCTATCCTGTTTCTTGAAGATGGTTTTTTTCTCTATCTAAAACAAGCACAGTACCTCCAATTGTTCCCCAGGCATTTTTCTTCTTCGAAGCTTGGTTCTCTCTTCTGGACACATTTCAATTTATTAATGTTCTTTTAAAAATGCTGTGCTGAGACTTTCCCCTTATTTCAAACTATCTGGCATCTTCAACAGACCTGAACACTGGGCCCCATCTAACAAAAGGAAATTCAGTGTCAAGTAAAGTAAGGTTCTACATTTAGTCAAGAAAAATAAAAGGCACAGGTATAGAATAGGTGGTACCTGACTCAATAGCAGTAACTGTGAGAGGGATCTTGCGGTCCTGGGGGTCAACCACTTAAATATGAGCCAGCAATGTGCTGCAGCTGCAAAAAAAGCCAACACAGTCCTAGGCTGCATAACAGAGGGATAGAACCTAGATTATGTGAAGTGTTAGTATCACTTTATAATGCCTTGGTAAAACCACACTTGGAATACTACATCCAGTTCTGATCACTATAAAAAAAGATATTGAGACTCTAGAAAGAACAACAAAGATGATTAGAGGACTGGAGGCTGAAACATATGAAGAACAATTCCGCTTACCAAATGCAACACATAGCATTTTGGAGAAGGAGACCTTTGTTAGGACTACTCAAATGAAGCAGCTTGGCTGCTGTATCCTACAGCTGGTAAACAATCAGAACTATAAAATAAAAGCAGCACAGAGGTTATGGCTAGAAGCTGCAGGTCTGTAACCTAATTGCTACAAAGTTAAAGATAGGGACATACAGTTCTCTAGTTAAACTTTCCAAACAAAGGTTAGCTTTCTAAATTCAATTCCCATAAGAAGAGAGAGGAGAAATCCTGAAGTTGCCTACTATTGTCGACATCTTTTCCTGGAGATATGAAATTGGAAGCACAACTCTTCAGTTTCAGATCAAACATCAATCTGCAGTATTTAATTAAGGCATCTGATTTTCCGATGAATGGTAGGAGAATATTGATGAAAAGCAAAATCTAGAAATACTTGTGCCCTTGTTATATTTGCATCCTTAATTAAACTAAGTAAAATTAGATTTTGCAACCCCAGGAAATGAACTACGGTAATTAGCCAATTGTGATTTCTCCAACATTTGCTTTTTCTTTTTCAATTTCAAGTTCTTACCACATTCGTAAAGGAGAATGTAGATCTTAGTAAACTGGTGAGAAAACTCTAGCCAAAGTCAACAGGTACAGCTGCTTCCACTTAAATAACTACTTCCATATTGAGTTAATAAAAATAGAAAATGAGAGGCTTCTGGTTTTTGCATCTGCAGCACATGACTGCATGAGAGCGGTCCTCTGTTCCCCACGGCTAGTTTCTTCCTGCTTGGGGGACCCTAGATGGGTCCAAAGTTGCCTTGGAGAGGTGGACTGTGAAGGAGGGGTGCCCCGTTGATTGCGAAGCGATGGCAATCACTTTGTTTGATCCGGGGAAAGCCCTCCAAACCTGACAGAAAAAAGGCTAGTGTGAGATCAGTCTCTAGCTCAAGCTGCTTGCAACTGAAGTCCCAGAGCATGAACCTAAACATCGGTGAACAGCGTGCTTGGAATTGGTAAGAGTACAGATCTTCTTTCTTCTATCTACTATTTAAATCCTTGAAAAGGTTTTTATAATGCATGACATAAAATAATGGGATGATGTACCTAAATGGGAAAATTTAGACTAATTTAGACTAATATAAATTTATAAAATTTATAATATAAATTTATAAAATTTAGACTAATATAAAGAAATTATGACTGATAACAATTGGATTGAATATAAGAGAATCTAAGTGAACAAAAATTATAAAAATAGGATATATGCTGAACTAATGAGATGATGGTTATGGGAATAATATAAGCTGAAAAAAATGTTATATAGAGAGATTATTATTATTTGTATAAATATAAAAAATGCCTATGCCTAATCATTTATATATTGAAAATATTAAGAATTATATTTTGGCTAAGGTTGAAGAAGGAAAATACAATGCAATATAGTTTATTTTTAAATCTTAAGAGTGCATCAAAAACATGTCCCTTAAGTGCCGTGTAATTTAGTACTAGATAATGGTTATAGAATTTAAAGGCATTTATCCTTTGCTTTTGAGGAACTAGGCAAGTGATGCTACCATCAGAAGGAATGAATTGACAAATTAAGGGAGAATGAGTAGGACAGAACAAATGAAATGTGGAGTGAGTTGATTCCCCTATAATTTTAATCAATCCTTTAAAAGGGGGGGGGGCTTTTAGTGATTCATTAAAATGCCTGTTTTGTGGCCATTTATATTGTTATTGTTTCCATCAGTTCACAATAATTGCTTTCAGAGTGCTCCCTGATATGGCATGAGTGCACATATTTGTATATATACACAAATAGAAACAACAATTAATATGCATGTCAAGCCTGTCGACTACTTAAATAAGAAAGGAAACAAACATGTTACATTTTGTTATACATTTTGCATCCTATAAGCTTTTTATTGATGTATTTCTGTAGCAATCTCTGTAGAGAGCCACTGAAATGGAGAGCTGCAGTACCCATAAACCTAATAAACAGCTTAAGTTGGCACTGCAGATAAATTAAGGTCTCCAATTCTTTGACCTCTCACTTCAGGTTTGGTGATGTGTTTCAGGCAATCTGATTCCTGCCAGATTAGGTTCATCTTTGCATCTGTATGTGGAACTGGATGAAGACTTTGGACTGAAGAAAAGCTGGGCCATTCAGTACAGGTAATCCTTGACTTATAACCATTCATGTAGTGATCTTTAAAGTTACAGTGGTATTGAAAATGGTGACATGCAACCAGTCCTTGCATTTATCATCATCATAGTATCGCCATGGTCAAGAATACAAAATTTGGCCATTTGACGTCAGCATGTGCTTACCACTGTTGCAGAGATCCAGAGATCACATGATCACCATTTGTGACCTTCTCAGCGAGCTTTGGAGAAGCAGACATAGTGGGGGAAAATCTGGATTTGCTTAATGGCCATGTGATTCACTTAATAACTCTGGCAAAAGAGATCACAACCTTGAGCCTGACTCATTAAACACCCGCCTTACTTAACAATGGAGATTCTGGTCCCAATGGTGACTGTAAATCAAATACTACCTATAGTTAGGAGGGAAGGAGCAGTATGGGGAATGGAGCTTCTGGGGAGTAATCTATAACACAGAAAAGGGGTTGGACTATCTACAATCATCTAATCTACACTATCCACAATACCACCTCCGAGCATCCTGCCTATTCTCCACAAAGGAAAAGAGGCAGAAGTCTTCCCCAATCACCTTCTATTTGATAGAAGTGAAAGGTGGGCTTTGGAGAAACAGGATATCAAGAGTATTTAGGCTTCTGAACTTGGGTGCTAGAGAAGACTCCTAAAAATACTGTGGAAAGCGAAGAAAGAAAGAAAGAAATCTTTAATAATCAAATAAATCCAGAGTTCTCACTCAAGTCATAAATGACCAGGTTCAAATTATCAAATTATTTAGATGCATTGTGCAAAGATCTATCTCTCTGGAGAAGGCTCTAATGCTGGAAAAGGTAGAAGAAAAGAGGAGAAGAGGATGACCAGCAATAACATGGACAACTTTTGTTATAGTGGTGATGGGTGTATTGTTGGAAGACGTGAGGGACCTCTCAACCTGGAAAGCCATCTGATATGTTGAAAGGGAAAAGGAGCATCATGTGCATGCTCATACTGACATGATGCACACACTAGTGCAGGGGTCCCCAACCCCTGGTCTGTGGACCAGTACCAGGCTGCAGCATGCCAGCAAACAAGTAAACCCCCATCTGCAAGATGCAGACAGCACACAAAACCACTCACCCTCTGGTCTCTGGAAAAACCTTTCTCCATGGAACTGGTCCCTGGTGCCCAAAAGGTTGGGGACCTCTGCACTAGTGCACAGAAAACCTTGTCCTTAATTCTCTTAGATCTCTGTCTTAAACTGACATCCTTTACATAATACAGTGTACCTTAGCAAATGAAATATTTCCATATCAGTAGCAACAAGCTAACACTCCTAAAGTCTATTATTAACGAAACATTGTTTAAAGGGGAACAAATATTTCCTTGCTTTATTTAATTATTGAGTTGTTTCTGAATTTAAGAAGCCTGTTTTAAGCACAATCCATTTCTAGTGAAAAGAATATATGTTTGCCAGAGTCAGCACAGTTTTCTCCCTACCATTAAATATAGCCTAACAATACAGTTCATCATTAATTGTAATGGGGAGTTTAAATAGTTACATGTGATTACAGTGATTGACATTACAATATTAAACTATAAAGAAATATTCTTAACCGGAAAACATTTGAAAAATCAACGTCAGCTTTCATCTCATAATTAATCTTAAACTGCTAACTGCAGAAATATGGTGTACTAGATAATTTTTAGAATATAGTTGTAACTGATGTTTTTTATAGTAATATAAGATTCCACCCTTTTTTTGCTGATTCCAATCAAATTCTCTCTAATCACATTATTATTTTTAGATAAGCTAAATGATTCTCTGCTTTAATCTTGAAAGTATCAAATCATGTTAATTGAGTCTGGAACTAAAATTAATAATCAAAATCCAAAGTAAAGGTTGATTGTAGTGCACATTTAACATCAGTTGAAATTTTGTGGTTTTGTAGACACTCCTGTTGGGTAAAACTCTATTGAAGAGCACTATAGTTGAGTGGATGTGTTGGATTTGAAGGGTGATATCTTTTTCATAAAATATTGAATGGAAGAATTTCATGTTTGCCTGACTGATACTTTGTACTTATGATTAAGCTAACTTGCATCAGAACTGAAACAATTTCCTATAGTATGTCACTCCAACTGCCCATGTTCCTTAAGATTACAAATGCAGGAAGGCTGTTAGATCTTACCAAGGAGACATGGTGATCATCTAGAGCAGGGGTCCCCAACCTTTTGAGCACCGGGCACCAGTTCTGTGGAGAGAGGTTTTTCTGTGGACTGGAGGCGACGTGATTTCATGTACTGCCTGCAACCCGTGGATGAGGCTTTGTTTGTTTGCGTGGACCAGTTTCTGGCATGCCGCAGCCTGGTGCGAGTCCATGGACTGGGGGTTGGGGACCCCTGATCTAGAGCAGCGGTAGGGAACCTTGGCTCTTTTATGACTTGTAGACTTCAATACCCAGAATTCCTGAACCAGCCATGCTGACTCAGGAATTCTGGGAGTTGAAGTCCACAAGTCATAAAAAAGCCAAAGTTCCCTACCCCTGATCTAGAGTTTTGAAGACCAGATGTGGTATTTCTATTGTTTGTAAGTTTGGTTCTTTATTACTCAAATGAATCTTATTCTGCTTTTCATACTAACTGTGGATAGTGCTGATTATGCCATCTTGCATAGCTTTCATTGATCGACAAAAGCCAATAGGATGGGAAGTTTTTATTTTTGACCAAGTCAATTCCTATCTGAAGAATAAATCACACTTGGATGACCCAGCCACTTCATATAATTACAGACTGGGAATAGGGCCCAAATTCAAGGGACATAGAGTATATATGGTATAGGAATAATATCAAATGCTCCAAACACCTTTAATTGATTATATCTACATCTGTTGCAAGTGCTGATCTCTAGGTATAATGATAGAGTTGGAGGAGAACTTGGAGGTCTTTTATGTCACTGCGTTTTTATGTGTTTGTCAGCAAGCACGTTGCAGTCTGCTCTTTGCCAGCTATACTGTTATCTTATCATTGTAACCATGGTGAGTGTCACATGTTCAACCATGTTTTGGTTTCATATCTGGCTCTACTACAGTGTGCGCATGTCCAAACAAAAGTCTTCTTCTTTTTCTTTCTCTCTGTGCTGCCTGGTGAGAGAGAGCATGTAGTCAGTTAAGAGTCTTTCTTTGTTTTCCTGATTAAAGTTTTTTACAGTAGAATATGTTTCAGGTTTTCTTTCTTTTACCTCTTGTGCACCATGCATCAAATGAACCACGGTTCATCGACCTCTGATAAGGAGCTCTTTGATTTACTCCTTTGACATTTTAGTCCAACCCCTGGGAGGTCTTTTAGTCAAGTGGGGGAATCTTTAGACTATTTCAGAGAAATGGGTGTCCATTCTTTTCTTGAAACCATGGAGTAATGGAGAATCCATGACTTCAATGGGAGGCTGTTATGCTGTTTAATAACTATCTCCATCAATAACTTCCTGCTTATTTAAAGTTTGGATTTGTCTCTTTAAGGCTTCTATCTTTGGCTTTTGTATTTCCTGGTTAGAATGCAGTATTGCAGACCAATTCTGCCACCTGCCAGCAGTTCAGTTCTCACGGTTGAGTCAGCCTTCCAATGTCAGTAAAATGAAGACCCAGATTGTAAATCGATTAGAGAGGGCTGTAAAGCACTATGAAATGGTATATAAGTCTAAGTCTAAGTGCTATTGCTACTCTGGAAATTAAATCTATAACCTTTTCCATGTGATATCTCTTTATGTATTGGAAAACTGCTGCCATGTTTGTCCTTAGGCTTCTCTTTGTCAGACTAATCATGCTGTTCATAGGATTTATTTATTTATTTATTTATTTATTTATTTATTTATTTTATTTTATTACATTTATATACCGCCCTTTCCCGAAGGACTCAGGGCGGTTTACAGGGTGATTAAAAAAACCAAAAAATACAAAAGTTAAAAACAAATTTTAAAGGAAATTATATGTGTCCCTGCCTAAATAAAACCCAATTAAAATAAGATTAATCCTTAGCCTGGGCCAGAGAGCTCGAAGACCCAGGTCTTCAGGCCCCGGCAGAATGAACGGAGGTCGGGGGCAGTCCTCAGCTCCACTGGCAGCTGGTTCCAAAGGGCAGGCACCCCCACTGAGAAGGCCCTATCCCTGGGTGTTACCCGCCGGCAATCTCTTACCGGTGGCACCCTGAGAAGACCCTCTCTGTGGGAGCGCACTGGACGAAGGGAACTTGATGCCGGCAGCAGGTGTTCCCTCAGATATCCCGGACCCAAGCCATTTAGGTGAGTTATTTAAAATTATCATTTAAAATACAGGTAAACCACTTGGCAAAGTTAGATATAATATTGAGGATCAATAGATAATATTGATAATATATATTTACACGTGTGTGTATACACACGTGCAAACACAATACTATGAAATTGCCAGAAGACAAATTATTCTATCTATTCCTTGTTAACATCAACCACTGTCTTCCTATAACATGTTAAAGAAATACCTTTTTCTACCAGAGATATCTGATATTTACCTCCCATCTGTTTTAATGGATAGCCCCTGGGTTTAATCAACATGCATAATAGCTTCTTCCCATGGTTGCTTTCCTAGAACAAGTAGGTCTCGGTGAGAAGACATTGCCTATAATTTGTGCATCAGTGCTTGATTTAGAATTTGCAGGATGGATATCAAAGAACGAGAACATCAAGGGAGACATTGGGATGACCACAATCTTTGAAAGTTTATTAAGAAATTGTTCCCCCATAACACTGAGGGTTTTGTTTACTCTTCAGGGTGAGCCCAAATTGCAGTCTCCAGTCCAAAAAGAGTCACTTTCACTGGGCAAATTTTCTATCCCTGCAACCTCTTCAACCCCAGAATTGCTTATTTTAGGCATTAGAAAATAAGGGTTGTGTATTAATGAGGATTGGGCAGCTGCTACAACAAAAGAGGTAAATAATTATCAGACTGGGGTTGGAGCAAAGTTACAAGAGTAAATAGAACTAGCTTGTCTAAGCAGCTCTTTTTCCAGGTTTTAATTGAAAATGCAAGTCAATCATAAGAATAGGGCAAGATTTCAGAAACTGTTTTCTGCCTCCTTCACCATTTTTGAAATAAGTTTTATTTTTATGTTTTTGCTTGTGCTCTAGTTCATTGGTTTTTTACTTCCGGTGTTACAGGCATTTTAGCTGCTAGTTAACAAATCAGGACCAATTATTATTTTGTATGGCAGCTTTTTTAGAAACCTAATATATATTTTTTTGTTTCTGATGCTTAATTTCAGGCTTCAACTAATGGAACTTTTCTGTTTGGCCATCCAGGCTCAATCTGCATGCATTTCTGACTAGGTGTGACTCACTAATTTTTTTTTCCACTTTCAGAGTCCAAGAGTCCCTTTTGCTTACTAGTCATTGATTTCCATTTCCAATTTGTTCTGGAAGCTAATTAGAAAGGTAATGTAGTGAAGCTGAATATTTTCTTGAGATGGGCTTTAGCCCAGTGCCCTGTTTTGTCACAAATATATCAAATAATCTCATCCTGCTTTGCCTTTCAACTCTCCTTTGCTCTCTTTCCATCTTTTCCCATTCCCCCCTTCTGATTCTACCTTCTTTTTGAAACGAAATATGGATCAGAATAATCCACTATAGCAAACTTTATATCCTTGTTAAACTTTACTCATCACTGTAAATCATCATTTGACTTTTGGTTTTAAAAATTAGAATTCAAAGTTCTTGAGAAAATGGTGTGCACCCATCAGTTTTTTTTGTTAAAGGTTCTTGTTTAGTAGATAACTAACATCAGTGGAAATTAATTTGGTTTTAATATCTGCATATGTGAAGCAAAATAAAATAGAATTTTAATATACTTGTCTCTTTTTGGACAAGGAAACCCACACACTCAAGACCCATACATTTCCTGAGTGACCAGCAGGATGAATTGTGTTCTGTATCATAAGTATACAGTTTGACTCTTTGAACTGTAAATAAATGCACATCTCTGACTCAATGATGGGAAAGAACAGAAAAGATTGGTAGAATGAATAAAACAGCTTTATATAAACACAGCTGATGAAGATGGGATTGTTACAAATGATACTTTTGTTCCTGCTGAGCCAATACCAGCACCTGCAGTTAAAATAATTATTTAAACCACTTCCCTTTTGAAAAGAAGAAGTAGTTAGTGACATTCTTGTCTTGTTATGGTAAATTAACATCTGCATTTAATATGATTCTTCTTGGTTGTAAACATTCTGAATTAGAGCTTGTTATCTCCTCTAGGAGGTAAGTTTTGATTATTTCACCAGTTTTCCGCCAGATAATTGCACATTTTCTTAAAGGACAAGGTGGACAATGATCATATTTTACTGCTGCATCCATTATGAACTGTTCAGTGCAAACACTCATTAATTAACTAGGATAGGTTTTGAATTAAAGGCAGCACAGTAAGATAGCAGTAGGTAGAAATGAAAGGGTCCTCATAAGAAAATGGAACAAGAAAATATAACAATGCAGCATGCAAATTTTTAGTCTCAGAAGTAATATTAGCACAGTTTATGACTTTGGTTTATTTATTTGACTCCATTATTGCAAGATTTTTGTTTACTGAACAATTGATCTCCACACTAATACTGACCTGGCTGATTCCAATATATTTGCTAGATGTGTGCATAGATTGGATTCCATTGCCCTTTAGAAGAGTAATCTGGGCTTTCAAAACTAACACTCTCTAAGCCAGGAATTATCTTTTGGTTTATGCAATTCCTGATTTCAAAGAAGGTCTTTCGGTTGAGGTTTTCATCATCCTGAAACTGTTTAGCACTGGGAATATTTGCATGCTGAGCGGAACCTGCATTGTTTTAAGTAATGCTGTCCAATTTGAACTTTAATTCCCCAAATTTTCTTCTTTTGCAAAGATTGCTTTTATTGTTTCTAGTTCATTCTCATGGTGCTTAAAATATCTTTAAGATTTCTTTGGTGGTGCAAATTTGTGAGGATTCTTTTTAGTTCTGTAGTAGCCCTGTATCATATGCATTTTCTAATACAAAACCCCAAATATCTTCTCCTGAAATTTAGCTGACACGAAGAAAGTTAAGGAAACTGCAGACTGGTGGACAAGCTTAGTTGAGTACACTTTTGTAGATTTCTAGCAAAACAAGTGCCAGTATGGGAAAGGCTACATGTAAGATTTTCCTTGTAATTCATGTGAGTTGGGTCCTAAATTGGTAATCCAATGAAATCACATCAGCCATGCGTGGGACATGGGAACATTTAGCACTCTTTGATCCTAGTAAATAAACATAGCTTAATTTTTTTTCTTCCAAAACAATGAACAAAATGCTTTGCTATCAGTGGAGTGGTTTGCCTTCAGAAGTGGTGGGTGCTTCATCATTGGAAGTTTTTAAGATGATATTGGACAGCCATTTGTCTGAAACGATAGAGTCTCCTGCTTGAGTAGAAGACCTCCAAGATCCCTTCCAACTCTGTTAATCTGTTATTATTTTTCAGTTTCCTGAGATGATGCTTCAAAGAGGTTCTAAAATGGACTCCGATGATCATTGATAGTGTACCTGAATTTGCAATTTGGGATCTGATTTGGACATTTAGACACCATTGACTGAACTCCTACTCACAGCTGGATGGTATCTCTTTACTCTCCTACCATCCGGTAGGAGATATAGGAATATAGCCAGCCGTACCAACAGGCTGAAAAATAGCTTTTATCCGTGGGCTGTTAGGCTTTTAAATGGGACATAATCTTATGCAGAATTGACTTGGGAGGCCGGTGTGTGGTGTAGTTGGTTCACATGGTGTGGTAGGATGGAGGGTTTGTTGTCACTGTGTGTTGGGGGGAGAGAGCATGGGGGGAGGCTCAGCTAATCTCAATGTACACATGTTGTACTTTGACAATAAAGGTTTTTTATTATTATTCTCCCTCACTACCTTTAGTCTGTGCCATAAAGAAGCATTATTTCCATGCCTTAGTACAGTAAACAAAACACAATTGTTCACATGTTGGATGCACAAGATTTCCCCCACCCCCTAAGCTTTAAAAAGAGGAAGACAGTTGAATTTGGTGAAAATTATTTTAAAACGTATGCTATAGTGTTGTATGTAATGCTTCAGAGGAAAGAGAGGGACAGGTTACCTTAACCCTTTGCAAATGGAGGAGTGTGGCAAATAGCTTTTGTTTTTGAAGTATCATTCTGATCTTAACACCCAGACACATCCAGCCCTTACATTCTTTAAAAGATTTTGTTCACACTCAGAGGGCTCTGAAGAAAGACTCAAAAGCTTTCAAATACCCGTTTCACCTCTGAGCTGACATCCTTCCTGATTAAATTCTGCTTTATTGTGCCCCCAAACCTTCCAGGCTCTGATTGCTCAATCCATTCTTGCCAGTGAACTAGCAGTCAGATGCTTTTGAGATTCCTCCTTTGTACTTGTTCCAAAGAGGGTGCCTGTGAAGGGATGCAGTCAAAAGCCTTTACCACTGGAGATTGAGGGCATCACCTCTATTATCCTCCTTGCTCTTGCCAGAATACAGGGTTAGTGGCAGACTCCTCTTTACCTGCACCAAGCTCTCTCACAAAATACCATGGCATGTGATTGTTGAGGTCCAAGGGAGACATTCTTTCCACTTTTTATGTTTTATTTCTTTGTGAATTTTAATTCATGGTTTTTTTTGGAATGCAGGTGCAACCGAGCAATCCATAATAATAAAAAAGACCTAGCTCTTTTCAGTGTCAACCAGAAAAGAGGTCAATACAGCATTTAAAGAAAATGAGTGCTGCTCACTGACTGGCATGCTTTAATTAGGCCAGTCCTGTGTTTGGACAGGGAATGAAATACAGCTCTTAAATCTGCAGGTGTGTGTGTCTGTGTGTTTGTGTCCGTGAGGGCGCATGTGTGTTTTCCTAACTGAAATGCTGACATTGGCATTTGATTCTTGCTCACTGAAATGAGATTCAAGGAGACTAAAAAGAATTTGGTCTCAAGGGGAGATTGTTAGAAGTTTGCACAGTTAGGATTTATGTCTTTGCCAGGTTAAAATAAAAGGATTCCTTGGCCAATTGTCAGCATAATTTATGCCAATTTCTAAAAGAGATCTCCACAGTGCTTTTACAAAGGGAACTAAACTCCATCGTCATTTCTCCTTTCCAAAGGACTGTTGAGCTCCTTAATTCACCCATGAATCAGATTAAGTGTTAAGGAGTCTTTGGCTCTTAAATTCTGGCTTTGAAAGTGTTTCTGCATACTGTATTCTGCATACTGCATTCTGTAGAGCCTCCTTTAATTGAAATCATCCCAAACTGTCTGGAATGGATAAAGTATGAGATCAGTACAGAGTGCATTTTTAAAGCCTATTGTAAAATTAGTGGGCTCAAGTATAATATTCTGAATATTAATTTGGGAGTTTAATGGGAATACATTCCAGTGACTTCCATAAGGGTGACTTCTAAATAGACATGAATAGGGTTGCACTATTAATTTGAAGTTTGTCTGTAGAAATGTTGATGGTGGAGAAACAGGTAGGAGAATATAGATACACATGAAAATTTAAGTCTGTTAAAGAGATTGGAAAGAGCCAATTTAGAAACAGTGTGCACAATACAGGAATGAATTTCCTAATCTTTTTTCTTTTTGTTGTAGGTGCAGGTTACTTAAGCCTTCTTTCACATTCTGCAGATTGCCTCAAACTGCCCTTCCTGAATCTGCCTTTACCTTTCAAGGGAAGACACACATACAAGCACACATGTATACATCCCCCAAATGTAATGTTTCCATTACTGACACAAGTCCTTTTTTCTCTAACTAGCAAGCAGCATGACAAAGATAATTAGGCAGATTTTACAACAATATCTGGAGGGATGGAGATTCCACAAACCAGAATAGAGTTTGTAATTCTCCAGGAAACATTTTGGGTAAAGAGAAGGAACAGGTATGTGGATCAGGTTGTCCACTCCATTCTCTGAATTTCTTGGATGCGTTTCCTCAATACTTATCGCTAGTTAAATAGTGACATCATTTTCTAGCTGGAAATGAAAAAGTTGGTGCTATTCTATGGAAATCTGAAATTAAATGGAAACATCCGTATGTCAACAAGTAATTTTGCAAGAGCTGAGCTGCAAAGAAGTACATTCTAGATTCTGCTACTGATTAGGTGGCCAAGACACACTGTGAGATTACAATTTCTATCTCCTGGGAGGAAAAAAAGCATACCAGGCTTTTACCTGGAATGGAACTGATAAATAGACATACAAGAATATCTGATATATTGTATAAAAGTTAATTTCAGCTTTTGCGTGCATCAAGTGAAAGGTATGTTTATATTGCAATGCATGTTCACATTCTTCTTTCACCTACTGATTTTTTTTAAAAAAAACTTTTTCATGAAAGAATAGAAATGGTACCACCCACTCAAAAGTGGCTGACTCTTTTCCCCCCCCCATCTTTTCTTTGTTACTGAAATAAACAGATTTGGCATTAGGGTGTTAGCTTCTGTCCATAGCAGAAATAGTTCCAGCTATTTCTAAGGCTGGAGAGGAAGATAGCAGGAAACAGAGAAAGAAAAATCAAAAAGAGCTCAAATCCCATGTTTGCTTTAGGAAAACAAAAATTAATCTTGATTTTAACAATCACTGAACCTGAATTAACAGACTGAAGGATGCCAATCCCATCTTGTTTCATTGGCTAGGACCCCAAACAACACAGGAAGATATCACCTTTTAGCCCCCTAGAAAGACTATTCTGGCAAGGGGAAGACCATCCATCCATCCACCAACTGCTTCTTGAATTTTGTTTCTTTTTCCCCCAGCTAAAAAGAACTCTCACCTTGCTGCTCTAATACTTTCAACTACAGTTCTGTGCATTGCAGATCAACATATCCCCTGAGGGACCACTTGCCCTAGTGCAGGAGTGTCAAACTTGCAACGTCACGTGATGTGTCATGACGTATCACAACTTTTTTCCCCCATTGCCGGCAATGGGGTGGGCGTGGTTTTGGCATGATGCATCTGACCCACGGGCTGGCAGTTTGACACCCCTGCCCTAGTGTAACCTTCCACTTCTTCCCAGGTGTACCAAGCTTTGTATTGCAGGATACAAATCATTTTAATAGTCCTTTATGATTTCATTAATCCATTATTTGAGTGCTTCTTTCCACCTGCCTGTTGTTCTCCTCCATGAAAGAAATTAGAAAGCTTCTTGAAAACTGATCAAAATCGAGCACCTTTATGATTTATCTCTAATTATGAAATCATTGTACTTAGTTTGCATATTCTCACAAGATGAATATGGGATTCCATACTTTGTTGTTTGTTTTATAGTCTGTGACATCTGTGTAGCAGCTAGTAGAAAAAAATAAGTGCTTTCCCCCTCCCTAATTGGCAAGTACAACATGGTTATTATGAAAGCTTTGGCAAAAACAAAGCAGTGGGGTAATACATAATCCAAGATATCATATTCCCCAATAGATTTGTTTTCTTAATAGTTTATTTCAATATGATTATACTTACAACTTCAGAATTGTTTAATTAGACTGATGGCATGATCCTTAGATCAAGGGAAGGCTTAGAACATTAAGGTCATGTTTATTTACAAACTTCTCTCTGTTCATCATGATTTGGGACTAAACATTATGAAGGTCTTCATATATTTATAAATGTGCACTGTCTGACTGGAATAGCAGAAGGAGCCTTCTTTCTCTCACTTCTTAACAGATATGAAAGAAAAAGATGAGAAGTATCATTATATTGCTCCCCTTTTTCTGTTAGTGGAGCTCTTAATTAAAAAGGCAATAAAACAACTAATAACTGCATGCAGATGATTTGTATCCTTACTTATTGTCCCTTGAGAAGTTTTACAGATCATTTCAGCTCAGCCCAACTTACTAGCAATTGTTCAAATGCATTATGGAAGAGATTAGAACCAGACCTTGAATACACTTAATTAAAACAATGATTAGATTTTTCTGAGCTCCCAGAGCAACAACTCTTGGTTCAACCAAGATGTTTCACAAATAGCCATGTCCAAAGTAGTAGCCCTATTTTGATTTTATTATTATTATTATCAGTGCTTTTTTTGTAAAAGAAAAAGGTGCCGGAACTCACACATGTCATACAACCTGCCTTGCCTACTCTACAAGGTTCCATCCAGAAAAGGTGCAGGAACTCCGTTTTGAGCATTCTATGAGAAAAAAAAGCCCTGATTATTATTATTTGGTAGCAAAAGCTACAAAGTTTAATAAATGCATTAAGGCATAAACTTTGATAGTTTTGATTTATTTCATCTTATGCATTATTCCAAATTGTCTGGTTCTCTCTCTCTCTCTCTCTCTCTCTGTGTGTGTGTGTGTGTGTGTGTGCGTGTGTGTGCATGTGTGTGTGTGTACAGACATATGTACAAACATTATGCTCTGATTCACTTCATTTTTTCCATAAAGCATAAGGCACACATAACTTTATCCACATATAACTGTATGCAAGTTGCTGTTTATTACTGATTTCAAATTATAAATTATATGTTTCCAAAATTTCATAGGTATAATTATCTACATAATAACTACCTTTTTTGTTGCTATATTCACAAATTTTTCCTTATTTACTTGCACAAGATTGGACAAAGGAAAAACTTCAAATAGTGTTGTCTCCACCAAAGTAACAATAACTTTGTAGATAGTCATTTTCTATTAAAGTTATATAAAGCCTTTATGTCATGCATATGGATGTGTGTGTGTGTGTGTGTGTGTACATATATATATATTTCATTTCATTTCATTTTATTAAATTTGTATACCGCCCTTCTCCCGAAGGACTCAGGGCAGTGAACAGGGCATATATAAATAGCGAATACAAAAATTAAAAGAGAATTAAACAAGTGCCCAGATAAAAAACAATAACAATATAAAAAACCCATTAAAAACCCTAACGTCCCCCATCAGGCCAGACCAGTTTGTTCAAATAAATGGGTCTTCAGACCGCGCCGGAAGGAGCAAAGGTCCGGTGCCATCCGGAGCTCAACCGGCAGTTGGTTCCATAGAGCCGGAGCGCCCACAGAGAAGGCCCTCCCCCTGGGGGCCACCAGTCGACATTCTCTGACCGGAGGCACCCTGAGGAGGCCCTCTCTGTGGGAACGCACAGGGCGGAGGGAAGTTGACGCTGGCAGCAGGTGGTCCCTGAGGTACCCCAGACCCATGCCATGTAAGGACTTAAAGATCATAACCAAAACCTTGAATCTCACCCGGAAGACAACTGGTAACCAATGTAGCTCGTGGAGCAAAGGTGTAACATGGGAGTACCGGGAAACTCCCAAGACAACTCTCGCGGCCGCATTCTGTACCAGTTGGAGCCTCCGAGTGGTCTTCAAGGGAAGCCCCATGTAAAGAGCATTGCAGTAGTCCAGGCGAGAGGTCACGAGCGCATGAGTGACTGTACACAGGGCATCACGGTCCAGATAGGGCCACAACTGGTGCACCAGGTGAACCTGTGTGTGTGTGTGTGTGTGTGTGTGTGTGTAAAGGTAAAGGTTCCCCCGCACATGCGTGCTAGTCGTTCCTGACTCTAGGGGCCAGTGCTCATCTCTGTTTCAAAGCCGAAGAACCAGTGCTTGTCTAAGGAAGTCTCCATGGTCATGTGGCGGGCATGACTAGACACCAAGGGTGCACGGAATGCTGTTACCTTCCCACCGTAGTGTTTCCTATTTTTCTACTTGCATTTTTTTTACGTGCTTTCAAACTGCTAGGTTGGCAGAAGCTGGGATGAGTAACAGGCGCTCACTCTGTTACGCGGCCCTCGGGATTTGACCCGTCAAACTGCCGACCTTCTGATTGACAAGCTCAGCGTCCTAACCCACTGAGCCACCACATCCCTTTATATATATATATATATATATATAAATCCAAATTTCTTCAGAAGGAATAATCACCACATAACCTTAATGAAAAAAATCTAATTGGAAAATATTTAGTGTTCTACAATTTATTTCTTCCATATTTATGATCACAATATACAAACTTTTGATTTTGTTTTCCCCAACTTTTATTTTTTAAAAGTTTTGATCTTCTTTAAGTATTAATGCTTTATTAGTCCCTTTCCAACTCCCTGGCATCTTTCCAGTCTGCAAAATAAAATTAATCATGTTTTGTAAAAAATGTAATAATTCATTTTCAAAATGTTTATAATATGAGGCTGGCAAACCATCTGGCTGGGTCACTTTTACCTTTTTTATAGCTTGACAAACTTCCCATATTTTAATGGGTTCATTCATTAATTGTTTCTATTTTTCTGTGATCTTCAGTAATTTTTTTTCTTGAAATATTCATCAACCTTGCCAGATAAATTTCTTCTTTTTGCAGTAGTATTTGTGAAATATTTTTTTGTATCTTTAAGTTAAGGTAGCCCCATCTTGTAATTTTAATATCATTTTTATTATATTTTTTCTTTCTTTAACTTATGAACCAACCATTTTCCTGGCTTATTTGCAAATTTAAGATTCTTTTCTTTTATAAAATCCATTTTTTACTTCCATTTCTCTTACTGTTAACAAAGACAGCTGTTATAAAGGTTTAATTTGCTTTGGAATAATTTTATTTTTGGGGAATTTCCTTAATTCTTCTTTCATTTGTAAAATTCCCTGTGTTTTTCTCTTGCAGTTTTGATTTTTAGTTTACTGTTATGCATAATAAAAGTTTCATAAAAGTTTTACATATGTCCCCAAACCATTCTTATATCTGTACCTTTATTAAGATTGTTATAAAAAATCTTTTTTTTAACAATCTTCCATTACAGTTTTTTTCTGCAACAATTTTCATTTGAAAAGCAGGTTTTATTTTTTAAATAGTAAAGTTACTGCATTGTAGTCTGAAAAAGGCTTTGGCAATATTTTCACTTTATGAAAGTTAGTAGCAACATTCGTAGATATTCAGAACATATCTTGAAAAAGTAAGCATATTCTTTTGCATCACCAGTTTTGTGTTCCTATGTATCTACAAGTCCTTAATTGTCCATAAGGACAAAAACAAAACCTTTTTGTTAATTTACCTTCTGTTGTTTTAAAAAAAATTTCTCAAAGATTCTGTCCTTTTCCTTATAAAAATTAATACCTGTAATACCTAGCATTTATTATGGAATAAACTGACAGTGTGGTTCCAGTGATTATCAGCACGCTGGATATACCAAAAAATCTTGGATGGCACTTAGAAAATCTGTGTATTGACAAAAGTTCCATCTGTCAATTCCAAAAGGCCACACTGTTTGGATGGGAAAAATGTTACACCGATACATTACAACATCTCGGTTCTTGGGAAGCACTTGATGTATATGAAAGCCAACACTAGCCAAAGAACTAACAGGTATGATTTTATATTGTTGTATATATAATAATATGGAGACGCGGTGGCTCAGTGTGTTAGGACGCTGAGCTTGTTGATCAGAAGGTCGGCAGTTTGGCGGGTCGAATCCTGATTGCCGCGTAACAGAGTGAGCACCTGTTACTCGTCCCAGCTTCTGCCAACCTAGCAGTTCAAAAGCACGTAAAAATGCAAGTAGAAAAATAGGGACCACTACGGTGGGAAGGTAACAGCGTTCCGTACGCCTTTGGCGTCTAGTCATGCTGGCCCCATGACCATGGAGACGTCCTTGGACAAGCGCTGGCTCTTTGGCTTTGAAACAGAGATGAGCACCAGCCCCTAGAGTCAGAAATGACTAGCACGCATGTGCAGGGGAACCTTTACCTTTGTATATAATAATAATTATTAAATGTATATGCCACCCAGTTCCCATCATTTACAAAGATAAAGATAAAAACCAGTGTTCTCTTTTTTCTCCTCCTACACTTTCTCTACATCCTTAAGACTTTAATCTGTCTTTCTGTATTTTGGAATTAGACACATTCCATTACAACCTATACAGTACTTCTTGTTTTGTAACTTATAATTCCCAGAAAAGCCCAGATTGCTGATTTAATTTCAAGCAATGGCAAAAGTATTTTCACCAAAACATTTATCTTTCAGATTTATGCGTTCTTAGTCAACATCTCGATTAAGCTCTTTGCTGTCTTAAAGTCTTTTCTAAAAAGTCTTTTAAAAGTATATTTATTTATTTATTTATTTATTTATTTATTTAATCAATCTGGAAGATTGGTTCAGTAGGAAGCTTTCTTTGTTTTACTGTTTTCACAGACCACTTTTCAGCTCTATTCAGAAGAAGATTGTGAGGCTTCCATCCTGCAGTTTCCTTGCAAGAAAGAGCTATCCAAGGCATAGATGGGTGATCTCCTGGTCTCTTCTTTATCCAGAAAGATTTTTGCTGGCCAGAAATCACTACTGGTCATCATTCAGTATTGCTGTACTGTCTCAACTACTGCATCCAGTCTGAAGACTCTCACCCAGTTGATTTTTTTTAAAAAGACAAATGCTATTTGGGCTTTGCTTATGGTTAGCACTGGTCCCTTTGAGACAGAAATATGCAAGTGAATGTATCTCAGAGGATATTCACTTACTTCCCTATAACTTCAGCAATTATTAAAAACAGGTGATTCCTGTCCAGGAATTTGATGCTGGTAACCATTTCCACAGGTGAATCATTAATACCCAGAGAAGTGTGGCTGTGCCTGCCTTTTCTGAAATTGACAATAATCTCTTTGGTTTTTCTGGTATTTAAAACTAGGCTGTTCTCCTTACACCAGTTCACCAACCCCTCATCCTCCTCGTGGTAAGCACCCTCATTGTCATCATGAATAAGGTCTACTACTGTTGTGTCATCTGCAAACTTCACAATATGGTTGGTGGCAAACCTAGCACAACAGTCATGGGTCAACAGGGTGAGCAGCAGCAGACTTAAGAAGCACCCCTGAGGAGAACCTGCGCTCAAGAAAATGGTGTTAGAAGTATTTGTTCCAACTTCCACATTTTGGGGCCTGTTGGTAAGAAAATCAAGAATCTAGTTGCACAAAGGAGTGTTTAAACCTAAAAGGCCCAGTTTGTCTACTAGATGCTGGGGAATGATTGTGTTAAATGCTGAACTGAAGTCGACAAACAACAAATGCACATGAGTATTTCTTTCCTCTAAGTGCTTCAAACTCAGATGGAGAACGGAAGAAATAGCATCCTCCATATATCGATTTGGTCAGTAAGCAAATTGAAGTGGGTCAAATACTGATGGGTATGTTCTTTCTGGAAACAGAATAACTGATTATTGAGTTGCTACTCCAGCTTCTGCTATTTCCATCAGTTTCATTCATGCTTTCCGTGTTACTATAAAAAATAGCAAAAAAAATCGCTTTTTTTATCTTGTTCAGATGAATAATAAGAGCATGTCTTGGGATTAAAAAAAAACAAGAGAAGGGTTTACAGACAAGTTGGAAGTCCTATAAGAAGAGAGTTAAGTTTTACACTGAAAGTGCTGACACAACAATAAGGAGAAGTGAATGCTCAGGTTGTTTTGTTCTCATATTGATTGTTCAACTTATACTAATTGCTTCACTTGCTGTAGTCTAAGAGCCAGAGTTTCCCTGGAGAGGTAAATCAACATAACTCAATCATGTTGCTGAAACTCTGCTGATTTACTCTAGTTTAGGATATGTCCTTAAATTAAAAATGTAGAAATAAGTGGAAAGGTCCTGTATTCTGGCCCACAAAAATCATTATTTATTTGGCACTACAATAAAAAAGTAACAGGTAAGTTATTGCATTGCATCAGACAAATCAATTATCCCTCTATGGTTTTCTACCTTATATATCCAGTATAATGTATGTCATTCTGGCAGATAGCCCCATTCTCCATCTCTCCTCCTGACTCTCTTGTATACACGTATAATCATTCCATCATTTACTCTCAATGAACCCATTGGATATATAGATTACTGCTGCAAGGTTCAATCTAATAATATATATGGCTGTCAGACTTAAGTTACTATCTGCTTAGAATCTATTGATCAACATTGCTTGGGCAGCCATCTCACACTTCCATGGATCTTAGACACAAGTTGTTGAGAAAAGTTTTCTACCAAAGAGTTTTACATAAACTTTCTTTTCTTTGGTTCTATTTGCTTCATATGTTAAGGGAAAAGATGCAGGAAGAAAGATTGTAGCTGTAGATTAAGAAGACACTTATTTGAATTGTGCAGCAGGAAGCAGGGAGAAACTTAATTCCTTTTTTGCTTAATTCCTTTTATGCATCTGACTTTGTACAAAATGAAAAAAGTCCAACTTGTCAAAAGCAGCACAAAGGGAGATAGAATCAGAATACAGGTCATAATAGGCAAAGAATTAATAAGAGAACACCTAGGAGCTTTGATTGACTACAAGTCTCCAATACTTTGGAAAATTCTGGAAAAGATAATCAAGCAATGGACTTGAGACCACCTAGAAATGAATAAAATGAATAATAGAAGCCAGCACAGGTTTGCTAAGAATAGATCATGCCAAAGAAATCTTATTGCCTTCTTTGATAAAGTAAACATATTAGCAGACCAAAGAAAGCTGTGAATATAGTATATTTAAATTTCAGTAAGGCATTTGATAAAGTAGACCACAGCCTTCTTCTTGGTAAGATAGAGTAATGTGGAATAGATAATACCACTACCAGGTAGATCTGCATTTGGCTGAATAACCACATCCAGCATGTGGTCCTTAATGGAACGACATCTACATGGAGGAAAGTATGCACTGGGGTTCATTAAGATTTTTTCTTGAGCTCTATGCTCTTCAACATCTTCATAAATTACCTGGACAAGGAGATTGAAGAAGCACTCATGAAATTTGTGGTACAGACACAAAGCTGCAGTGGGGCTGGATTGCTAACTCTTTGGAAAATCCATTTAAAATTCAGAAGGATCTTGACAGATTTAAGCCTTAGACCTTATTCAACAAGATGCAGTTCAGTGGTATGAAAAGTAAGGTGCTACACTTAGGCAAGAAAAACCAGATGAACACATACAGGATAGAGAGTACCTGGCTCAACAATATGAGAGGGATTTATGCTCCTGGTGAGCCACTGTTGAAGTAGGAGTTGTCAGTGTACTGCAACTGCCAACAAAGCCAACATAGTCCTAGGCTGCATCCACAGAGCGAAAGCATCAAGATCATGGGAAGAGATAATATCAATCTGTACCACAGTAGTGAGGCCACATTTGGAATATTGTGTCCAGTTCTGGTCACCACACACACAAAAAAAGATGCTAAGACTTTAATGTTAAAGAGTGCAGAAAAAAAATCAACAAAAATGATAAGAGGTCTGGAGCCTAAGTTGAATAGCTAAAGGAATTAAGTATGTTTAGTGTAATGAAGAAAAGGCTGAGGGGAGACATGATAGCAATCTCATAATAGTTGAGGGGCCTGCCATAGGGAAGAGGGTGCATTTATTTCCTGTAGCATCTGAGTATAGGACACAAAGCAATGGATAGAAGCTTGTCAGAGAGAGTTCCAACCTGGAAATATGGATGATTTTCCTGAGAATGAGAAAAGTATTAATCAGTGGAACACCTTGCCTCCAGGAATTGTGGGTAGAGCATTTCTTTTGCTCCATTGTTTTATTTATTATTTATTTATTTAAAGAAAGTATTCTTGCCTCTGGCAGGGATTGGATTAGAAGACCTCCAAAGTACCTTCCTGTCCTATGATTCTATGAAATTCTTACTAGTTATGTCAGTAAATCTATAAAATAAGATTTTCCAAACTATAGAAAGCTATTGTTTTTGTCTTGTTAAGATTATTGGCTATAAATTAGGATTTTATTCTTTTTTCCCAGTGTGGTGTCACAGATCAGATTATGATTACTGATTTAGCTAATATATTAGATTTTACAGCATTTTTCAAGATACTTCAGGAAAATTGTTGCTAAGTGAAGAAATATCCCAAAACAATATCCCTAGTCTATAGTCTGAAGGGATGATGCTTGGTACCACCTTAGGTTTTTACTAGGACTCTGAAAAAAAGGGGGAAAAAATCTGGAACCCATATCGTTGGCTTAAAAAGTGGTCATTTCAGTTCCAAATCTTGGAATCTCCTGCTTTAGTTCAGTCCTGAGGTAGAACATTCCCTTACTTAATTTATGGAAGGGTTGGCATATCCATAAATATAATTTAAAGATCAACAAATGATGATCACTTTATTTTCTGGCAGAATTACTGTAGGTAACAGATGTAGAGAGTATTGCCTCTTTGAAGGTTTTACAATTTTAAATAGATGCACAGAGTTTTGTGTTAAACTATTTTAAAAATGGAAGGTTCTGCTTGTTATTGAAAGGATCTCTATCTATTTCATGATTTTGTAATTAATTTGTATGAATATAATGTACAATGTTGCAATCTATACTCTTTCTTTTTATTAGAAAATCAAGACCAAAGGTTTTGGCTGCTCTAGGAAACTTAGTTTGCTGAAATTGTTTTCATGTTTCATTTTTGGCCTGGGCTCATTTCTGTCCCTGAAAACTTTGTTCTTTCAAGTAATGGACACAGGACTTTATGCATTCAGTGCCTTCCCATTTGAATTAAAAGAGCTTAACAGGAGTGGTAAAGATGAGTAAAATGACTGACAGGAAAATGAATTCCTTATGTGACAGGAAAAAAGAGAAATCAATGAATTCTTCTCAATTGGGAAGCATTGTTCTGAAGAACTCCTGACATCTTGAAGTGCCTGAAAAGTTGACTTCTTGTGAATGAAGGCATATATACATGTCACACGATAATGTTGCCGGATCCAATTTGAGTCAGTCACCAGGACCAAAGGTTTATTCTTTCAAGCTTTTGGGCTCATACTGGAGCCCATCCTCAGGGAACTTCTATCTTTCTCTCCAGAAGTTGACTTCTTCATCACTTTTCCCAGTGGAATATGGTCCTTAAGATAATTGAAGTGCCTTGCAATGGTATCCCTAAAGCAGGAGCTCCCTTTCCATCATTATAGCAACAATGAAAAAAATGGGTTTTTGGCAGTAAGAATTACTGTATTAACTATATATTTTTATTCAACTTGGATTTGTAATTGTATTCACCTACAACTGACATGAGATCTTCACTGTAGTCCTGAGTTTGACAAAAATCTAATCAGTCCCACATACTTTCACTTTGGTCACTATGGATACAAAGCTCAATCTGAATAAAAGCAATGTTCAGAAGACACACCCACTAACTCTTCTTTATGTCCCTGTTTATCCTTAGGTTCATCAATTCTGGTTGATCAAACATTTCTCTTAAAATAAAGAATTGCTTCCAGATTGAGTTTTAACCAGTCTTCTTTTTATGATATTAGGCTGAAAACTGTTGCTTTTATTTAAAAAAAAAAACAAGTTAAAACTGATGTATACTGTGTAATTTTTAATTCAACTTCTTAGATGCATCTTCTGATCTTGATTATTCAATTTATCTTGCAACACCTGGCTTTCCCTACAAATTGTTAGCATTTCAACATACTAGTTAAAGACAAAACTCGTACAGCATTGCATTATTAATGGGCAAGGAGACAGAGTGGAGATTAAATTTGGATAGGATGAGATTGACTGGTAGATAATAGAAGCATCAAGGCATTTGTGTGCACAGAACTTTAAGATGAGTAAAAATAATTAATGTATGTTTGAAATCTGTGGTATAAATAGGTGGAATATACTTAATGGGCTTCAGTTGGTAGGTCTTTATTAAAACACACTCCAGCAGAGAATCTTATAAGAAGTGTATAAATTTACCAAGAACATTAGCTGTGGCATGATAACCAGAATGGAAAAATTCATAGAACTCTATCTAGTTAAGACTAATATGATTTGTCAGACTCTATCATCAACTACTTGAAACAAGTATGCCTCCTATTGATTATAGCTGCTTGAGGAATTAGTATTTTATCTGAATAATAAATTCAAACTGCTTTCATTTCATGCAGCCCAAATAGGTTTATTTTAAAAATGAATAACGAGGATTCACTCTTCCATATCTGCTTGATCTTTTATTCCAATTAATCAGTATTTTTCAGTTCTATGTTTTAGAAGTTAGGCAGATATTATTTATTCATCAGGAATAAAAAATCAGGAATGAATGCTTAAATGTGGATTAATATGGAAACAATTTGGATTGTAATTAATGGAGGATCATTAGAAAACTCAGTTAAAAGATAATATAATACTTTTATGGTATACTACATTGATTATAGCAAGACACAATGACTGTGTTAGGTCTGCAGGCTATGTGAGTTTACATAGATCAATGGCATTCACTTACAAGTAATCTGTATAGGCAGCCAGGCAGGGGAAATATTATAGCTAACCTAAGATGATTGCCAATATGATTCTCCAATATCAGTCAGGAGAAAAATAAAAGCACCAACAGGAATTTAACTGATATCAGAGGCATCATAAATAGCCAAGGAGAGCAAATGATGAAAGCAGTGCTGGGGTGCTGCAATGCAAGTTCTGTCCCTTTTGTATTTATGTCATGAAGACTCATCCCATTGGCCTTGGGCTGGAGAAGGAAAATGGAAAGAAGGACACATAACTAAGGCAGAATATCAGCATATAGCCCAAAGGCTCAGAATAAACTAACACTTGCAACAAATGTCAATAATAATAATAAAAGAGTTTCTTTCAACATATAAAAAACAAGAAAAACCCCAAGGAAGCAGTCAGTCCACTGATGGGAGAAAATGGCAAGGAAGTCACAGGCAGCAGGGAGAAAGCAGAGCTGCTTAATTCATTTTTTTCCCCATCTATCTTCAGGCAAAAAAGAAAAAAAATCGCCCAACCTACCAAAAACAGAACCATAAAACACAGACTAGCAATACAAATTTAAAAAGGCAAGAAAATGTTAAGAGAACATCTGCCCACATTAGATGAGTTCAAATCACCAGGACCAGATGGACTATATCTCAGAGTTCTGAAGGAGCTGTTAGATGTGATCTCAGAATCATTGAACCATATCTTTCAGAATTCCTGGAGAATCGGGGAACTACCAGAGGACTGGAAAAGAACTGATGTGGTTCTCATCTTCAAAAAAGAAAAACAAACAAACAAACAAACCACATCCAGGAAACTACAGACCAATCAGCCTGACATCAATATCTGGAAAGATTCTGGGAAAGATAATCATGCAACAGATCTGGAAACACCTAGAAGTAAGCAAAGTTATAACCACAAGCCAACATAAGTTTGTCAAAAACAGATGATGTTAAAGAGTTCTTATTTCATTCTTTGACAAAGTGACTAAATTAGTGGACCAACAAAATGCTGTGCAGATAGTATACTTGGATTTCAGTAAAACATTTGACAAAGTAGACCACAACCTCCTTCTTGATAAGCTAGAAAAATTGGGATAGACCAGGGGTCTTCAAACAGCCAGCGTGCCTGGCTGAGGAATTCTGGGAGTTGAGCTCCACAAGTCATAAAAGGGCCAAGTTTGAAGATCCCTGGGATAGACAGTATCACTACCAGATGAATTTATAACTGGCTGACAAACCACACTCAACATGTGGCCCTTAAAGGAATACTGCATCCAATTTTAGTCACCACAATATAAAAAAGATGTTGAGAGTGCAAAGAAGAGAAACAAAGATGATTAGGGTACTGGAGGCTAAAACATATGAAGAATGGTTGCAAGGATTGGGTATGTCTAGTCTAGTGATTGGCCAGCCATTTGTCTGAAATGATACAGGGTCTCCTGCTTGAGCAGAGGATTGGATTAGAAGATCTCCTAGGTCCCTCCCAAATCTGATATTCTGTTATTCTATATATATGTCACGAAGACTCATCAATATGAAAGTGATCGTGTGTTACAACAGTGCAATGCTACTGTCATCATATTGGATAGGACTGGACCCTGTGAATATTATTATCAGCCGTAATTGTTTTGTAAGTCATCAATCATATAGATCAGATTTCAAATCAACTATTCCTAAAACATACATCTTAGCAGCATCTAGACTAAGTAGGCATCTGCTTTTATGCTGAAAAATCAGGATTCTTTTAAGTCTGTCCTTTGTTCACCTTGTCTTTCTGGTTGACTCACCTTTTGCCTATTTTGTGCTATGCGGTCTGCCACTGTCTTCTTTCTTGATAACTCATGATGTTTTTGCAGTTCTCCAAGGAATCTACATGATAGTGAATAGAAAATTCTGGTAACAAGGAGGTGGCTGATGAAAAGAAAAAGCTAATATTTATTCAGCCTTTATTGTTTCTCTTGATGGATGCCAGAGCAAGTTTGTATGTATATGTATGTCTCTCTCTGTGTATATATATATTAATATTGTCAAGACAATTGCTGCCATGACCAGATAATGAAAAGCCCCAAATACAATATGTTGGGGAGAGGGCATGGAGCATACAGAAAACAGGGAGAAAACAGAGCAAGGTGTGTGTGTTTGTGTGTGTGTGTGTATATATATGTATATATGTATATATATATATGTGTGTGTTTGTGTGTGTGTGTGTGTGTGTGTGTATGTGTGCATCAGTGCATTCTGCTCGGAGACACAAAAACAATTATTGCTAGTAACAGCTTATTCAAAATGCTAACCTCCAAGAATTCATTTAATAAAATGGTATTGAGAACACATTTATAAAAAAAGTGATGACCTTATACATTCTGCAGTTTGTACTACTGTGCAAATTAGTAGGAAGAGAACAAGTACTATTTAAAGATACATTTTGTCTGAGAAGCACAAGCTGAATACTTAAAAAGCTAGTATGTAATCTTGGACATTTTATCCCAAATCCTCTGTGGTGCCCAAAATGATAAAATAACTGTTGTTGAACTTTGCAAAAAATGCGAAGTACTACAGCCCAATAATATGTGGATTGGAATGTAAACATTGATTTTAAAAAATGTTCAATAGTTTAGACATTGCTAAAAATTTTGCAAGTTGTAAAATGAAGATAAAACTCTATGTGGAACTTTTTAGTACCATATTCTATATGAAAAATGGGATTACATTAAAAATACCCTTATTTTTCCCCATGGGCAACCAATGATAAATTATCAGACAAGTGAAGAGCAGTATCTCCAAGTTTTTATCAAATGGCCAGACATCTTCAAATAACATACAGATAAAGGTTTCTGATTTTTTCTCTCTCCATCATGGAACAGGGCTTACACAATTCTCTCCCCCCCATTATTTAGAGAAATTAAATTGACTACAAGTGGACAGTTGAAGGAAAACTCCAAAGCTGTAGCAATGTTTCAAAAGACTGCCGAAGCAGACAACCAAAAGTTGCAAACAGAGACAAGGTAGAGCATAAACACCACACTAGTTTTCATAGATGTAGCAAGAAGACCTCTAACACTAGTCTTTGTTGTTGCTGGTGCACTGCATATCATTCTCTTCTCCTCCCTCCCCCCCATGTTTTCCTTTCTTAAGATTACTATTGTCCTTCTTGGGACATTTCAATGGGCATAGGAGAAGCAAATGTAGTCTTGATAAAAAAAAACAACCTCTAGCTTAATTTAGGACATACACTTTGCACATAGAATCCTGGCCTTTCCAGCTACAGCTGGAAGACACGGCCTTTCAGTGTTCTGATTTTAGGTAGTTAGGGAATACTCGGATAGATGCATTAGCAGTCTGATTTGAAATTAGACAATCGCTTTCCATAACAAAACAAGAGCTTTATAGAGAAACTGCGAAGAGAGGAAAAGAGTGTGATTCTAATCATAGCATTCAGCATCCAGCATGAGCCGAACTTTGCACAGATTACAGGGTTCACTATCATTACCAACAACACCACAACTGTTACAAGGATTTCAAATCAAAACAGGAAAACCATAAAACAATAAATGTTGGAAATGGCATGAAAACAAAGCATTCTATTGTAGGTAGTGAATATGTAAAAAAAAGTCGTCATGCATACTATTTAGAAAATTTTAAGGATCCAACTCAAAATGAATCCACATTTTTTAAATTAGACATAATTTTAGAACATATCAATAAAACATATCATAATTTATTAAGATACATGCTTATGGATGCAAGGATAAGCTTTGCCCAATCTGTATGCTGTACTGCTAAAACTCTTGCTCCTGTAACCTTTAACTGGGCAAAAAAAAAAAGGTACATCATAGGGGAGCAATTTTTGAACCAAGGTACCTTAAGTGAGCTAATTTATAGAATGTGTGCAAAATCCAGGACCTATGACTTCCAAGGGAATGATGTTGTGGCTGCTTCAATGCTACCAGGCTGCTGCTGTGACCATAGGATGCTCATTCTGAAAGTTCTGTTGACAGTTTCTGAGCCACTCTTACTCACACATTCCCCCCTCCCCCAGCAGCCATCACTTACCTGCCTATTGGAAATGGAAGGAAAGGGGAGGGAGGAAGAAAGGAACACCCATGCACCCTTCTCAATCCATACTGCTTCCCCACAGAAAAACTCTTGGATATCTTCATTCTCCCATCCCAAACCATGCTGTCCTCCTGCCTACCATCCTTGATGTGCAAAGCACCATTCATACATTCCCAAGCACCCAAGCCACCTTACACAAAGAGCATCACCCCTGCATACCCTCCCTAACTCATGTGGCATCTTTTGTACATACTGATTAATTCTTCCTCTTTTATTGTTTTATTTTTCATATTCAACTTTTTTTTAAAAAAAAAAAACACATTAATGCCTATTTTAAGAACAAAGCTTGTTTTGTAAATGTTACTTCTTTTTTCTATTTGTAGTTCTATATGTTTTCCAATAGGGTAACAAAGAAACACAGTTTAGGCCTTGCTTTTTGTGCTCCTTATTTCAAAAAAAATTATCAGAAATTCAACTGTCCTTTATCTTCTGAAAAAAGGCTTAATTAATTAATTATTTTTATCTTTGGCATTAACACATAAATTTCTACTTAGAATTCTAGTATCCACTTGTAATGAATTCTAATAATGCTCCTGTTTTGCATATTTATCAAACCTTTTGTGGACTACTTACTTGATAAATTCTCCATCTTTGTTCCAGTGAAATCGTCATGAGTTCATTTAGTTAATTGTTTAAAACAAAATAATACTTATTTTAAGAGAAAAAAGAAGTATAGAAATCAAATTATTATTAAATTAAATTAAAGATATTTCTTAAATATGTTGAATACTGCACAGAATACTACATATAGATATACTTGCAATAATTATCGATTTAAATCAGGAATAGTTTGCCCTATGCATTTTTATACATTGAAATAAAGCTATTTTTTCTTCAAATAGTGCTTGAAAATAAATACTATGTATATAAAGGATTATTTTGGTGTCATGTAGTCCTTTGGAAGTATCAATTTCATAACTGAAAACCACAAGAGTTGTTTTTAGAAGCATAGAATTGGATCCAGACTAAAAAAGAATGCACTGAAATCAATTGCTAAGCACATTGACTTGTGCTTAGATTGTAAGCCGCCCTGAGTCTTCGGAGAAGGGTGGGATATAAATGGGATTTAAAAAGAAATGGTCTAGTCATTTTTAATTTTTTAATTTTAATTTTTAAATTTTTAAATTTTGCATTTTTTAAAAGTTAAAATACAAAACAAAAAAAGAGGAAACAAACCATCTGACACTAACAATAAAAAAACATTAGTTATAACTTTAATTGATTTTAACATTGGTATTGTAATTTGACCTATTTCATCTAATATATATGCTTCATAAAGTAATGTCACTCAAAATAAAATGTAACCTCAAGGGCCATCTCACTGGTGCCATTGAAACTAAGAAAGATGTAAAGCATATTGGGCCCACTCCTATTCAACTTCTATATAAACTATGTAAATTGAATAAATAAATAAATACATAAATATATAAACTCCATGGTGGGTTACCTGTTCAATGCAAACTGTCGCCCAAAACTAGCTGGAAGCCACATCTGTTTTAATCTATGCAGATGTTACTGAAATATTCTCAAGAACTCATATTGGTCTTAAAAGAGCATTAAGGACACTAACACAATATTGCAAGGAAGACCAGCTAAGACTTGATTACAAAAAATCAAAAGCTTGGCTCTTGCCAAAGATCCAAAAATCACTCCTAGAGTATAGGTGGCCACAAAACTAAGTATGCCTCCTATTTTAAGTATGTGAGAGTCGTCCTACATTCATCCAATAGTAGGAAACCCCATGGAGACTGAATAGGCACAGAGAAGCTCCTCTGCCATCTTTAAATTCCTCCAGACAAAACTGGCTACTGCATTACTGCAGTACTCAAATAATTTGAAATCAAGCCAATAGCACAACTTCTTTATGGGGCTCAGCTGGGACTCTTTTCCAATGACAATGGCAGCAGGTGCGAGACCACCTGCTGCCATTGTCAACCTCCCATTGCCCAGTTCGCTCCCACAGAGTCAGCCTCCTCAGGGTTCCGTCGGCCAGGCAATGCCGGCTGGCGACCCCCAGGGGGAGAGCCTTCTCTGTGGGTGCGCCGACCCTCTGGAATGAACTGCCTCCGGAGCTGCGGATGGCCCCCGACCTTCGATCCTTCCGCCGTGACCTGAAGACATGGCTGTTCCAACAAGCGGGCCTGGACTGATCATGGTTTTTAAATTTGGTTTTCATCGGCTTAAATTGTCCTTTATTTCTCTATTTTGTTTAATTCTTTTTTAATCTTTGTATTCTAAGTTTTTTTTTAAAAAAAATTGTTGTGAGCCGCCCTGAGTCCTTAGGGAGAAGGGCGGCATATAAATTTAATAAATAAATAAATAAATTTCACACCATTAGAACTTGTTCAGTCCAAATGTCTAAGATTGGCTCTTCAGTCCCCCAAAATATGTGTCTAATGCTACCCTGAGACTAGAAACAGATCTCATGAAAGCAGAGGCTATAGTGCAGGCAATCCTACTCAACTACTGGCTCAGACTATCCTTTTCCCCTCTTGGCTTTGCTCCACTATGCGGGATGAATTTCAGTCCACATGGAAAAATACAGTGGCAACTAAAATCTCATCCTTGCGCTGCTCTCAAAGTCTTCTATTCAGAATGGGATTTGAGCAGGCCAAAGCACTCATTAAACAGCATGTAGCAGACACAGAACACTGACTGGACTTATCTAGATCCCTAAACCTTTATTGCTAGTGAATCCCACAGATACTCTGCCACCCCATGGCATACTTAACTAACCTTGAAGTAAGTAACCACTAGAAGTCCTTTACTTTGGCACAATGTCATGCCCTTTCCTGAGCTGTCCTTGGAGGCAGATACAGAGAGATCCCCCACAATGCCCTTATGAGTTTGGACACACAGAAGCAACAGAATATATACTTCTTCAGTGCCTGTACTACAGAGACATTCATACTACCCTCATCTCATTATTATTGCATAAAAATCCATGGTGCACAGGACAATTTTACACCTCCCTGCAGCTTTCAGACACCAACCCTGCTATATAACACATAACGTTGCTAGGATCTGAGCAGCAGCATTTAAAATTTGTCAGAATATGACCTGTGTCATAAATTGGTTTTAATGAGTACCTAGCTCGTTATTCTAGAGTGATTTTTATTATGATAGATTTAGTTTGCCATCCTCCCTTAGGCCCATCTACTGTTCCTACCCCTCCTTTTACATTCTTTTTAGATTCCCTTTAGATTTTTGCTTTACTATTTTTTAGCTTTTTGAATGTATTTTGTGTTTTATTTTGATGTATCGTTTATCTTTTTAAATTTTTACATCCTACTTCCTTATGCTGGTCTTTGACCATAATAAAGGTTTGATTGATAATGTATTTAGTCCACACAACTGGAACAGACTACATTCAATCTTCTGCTGATGCAAGAAATCTATTACAGCATCCAGATATCACAGATATTTGCCAATTAAACTGTTACATGTAAGCCCTAACAAATGCCAATAAATTATTATCAAGATAAACTGATTAATATTTCACTTCATGGATTACAATGTTTCAAACAGTTTTCAAACAGATTATGGTATACAGTATGTAACATAGTACTATAGTATGTTATAGTACTTATAGTATTTTACATTTCATAAATAAAATATAAGATTATATTATCTCTTTTATCTTTATCAGTAACATTATTACAAAACAAAGGATTGAACTTGTCCATTTTAGACTGGTTAAGGTGCAGTACTTTAGGTACCACTGGGTTTCTAATTTTAACAATGTGCTTTGAACAAATCAACAAAGACCAGTACTATAAAGTACAAATGGTAAATGTATGGTGAAATTTCTTTGGAATCAAGATCAGCAGATGGTGACTTGTATGGATATACTGTAGCTATGCAGATTATCTGGTATAATGCAAAACTAGTTTGATGTTGCCCTTCTTCCAAATATACTGTATACACACAGCAGGGCTGATCATATGAATCATAGCTCATCCTAACCCAGTTCTGACATGTATTTACTTTTTACTGTATTTGAAAAGGTTTTCTAACTATTCATACATGTCTCATGGTTGGGGAGAGGTGATAGATATTGCTGATATACTAATGGCTAAAGGAAAACAGATTAAATCATAGGGTTGATTGATTTAAATTAAAGCAATTAAAATGATGATTAATTACCATGCAAAAGACTTTTAATCACTGACTTAAATCCAGTTTCCTTCTCTGTAAATTATGCATTTCTTGCACAAGTGTTTTGTTGTTGTTGTTAGTTGTGAAGTCGTGTCCAACCCATCGCAACCCCATGGACATCTTTCCTCCAGGCCTTCTTGTCCTCTACCATCTTCTGGAGTCCATTTAGGCTCATGCCTACTGCTTCAGTGACTCCATCCAGCCACCTCATTCTCTGTCATCCCATTCTTCTCCTGCCCTCAACCTTTCCCAGCATTAGGCTTTTCTCCAGTGAGTCCTTCCTTCTCATTAGGTGTCCAAAGTATTTGAGTTTCAACTTCAGGATCTGGCCTTCCAAAGAGCAGTCAGGGTTGATCTCCTCTAGGACTGACCGGTTTGATCGCCTTGTAGTCCAAGGGACTCGCAGGAGTCTTCTCCAGCACCATAGTTCAAAGGCCTCAATTCTTTGGTGCTCAGACTTTCTTATGGTCCAACTTTCACTGCCATACATTGCAACTGGGAAGACCATAGCCTTGACTATACGCAATTTTCTGGCAGGTTGATGTCTCTGCTTTTTAGATTTGCCATGGCTTTCCTCCCCCAGAAGCAAGTGTCTTTTAATTTCTTGGCTGCAATCCCCATCTGTGATGATCTTGGAGCCCAGGAAAATAAAATCTGTCACTACCTCCATTTCTTCCCCATCTATTTGCCAGGAATTGAGAGGGCCGGATGCCATGATCTTGGTTTTCTTAATGTTGACTTTCAAGCCAACATTTGCACTCTCCATCTTCATCTGGATCAAGAGGCTATTTAGTTCCTCTTCACTTTCTGCCATTAGAGTGGTATCATCTGCATATCTTAGGTTGTTGATATTTCTTCCGGCAATCTTAATTCCAATTTTTGATTCATCTAGCCCTGACTTTCTCATGATGTGCTCTGCATATAAGTTAAACAGGCAGGGTGACAATATACAGCCTTGCCGGACTCCTTTCCCAATTTTGAACCAATCAGTGATTCCGTGTCCAGTTCTCACTGTTGCTTCTTGACCCGCATATAGGTTTCTCAAGAGACAAATAAGATGGTCTGGTATTCCCATCGCTTTAAGAACTTGCCACAGTTTATTGTGATCCACACAATCAAATATTTTAGCATAATCAATAAAGCAGAAGTAGATGTTTTTCTGGAACTCCCTAGCTTTCTCCATGATCCAGCATATATTGGCAATTTGATCTCTAGTTCCTCTGATCTCTAGTTCCTCTTCGAAATCCTGCCTGTACTTCTAGTAGTTCTCGATCCACATACTGCTGGAGTCTAGCTTATAGGATTTTAAGCATAACTTTACTAGCATGAGAAATGAGTGCAATGGTGCAATAGTTTGAACATTCTTTGGCACTGCCTTTCTTTGGAATTGGAATGTAAACTGATCTTTTCCAATCCTGTGGCCACTGTTGAGTTTTCCAAATTTGCTGGCAAATTGAGTGTAGCACTTTTACTGCATCATCTTTTAAGATTTTGAATAGCTCAGCTGAAATACTGTCACCTCCACTAGCTTTGTTGTTGCTCAGCTTTCCTAAGGCCCACTTTGCTTCACATTCTAGGATGTCTGGCTCAAGGTCAGTGACCACCTCATAGTGGTTATCAGGGACGTTAAGCTCATTCTTGTATAGTTCTTCTGTGTAATTTTGCCACCTCTTCTAAATGTCTTCTGCCTCTGTTAGGTTCCTGCCATTTTGGTCCTTTATCATGCCCATTTTTTCATGAAACGTTCCCTTCATCTCTCCAATTTTCTTGAAGAAATCTCTGGTCCTCCCTATTCCATTTTTTTATTTCTTTGCACATTTAAGAAGGCATTCTTAACTCTTCTAGCTATTCTCTGGAATTCTGCATTCAGTTGGGTTTATCTTTCTTTTTCTCCCTTGCCTTTCGCTTCTCTCCTTTCCTTGATTCATGGATCTTACATTCCAGGTTCCTATGGAGAAAAAATCTTTACAGCATCAGACTTTCCTTTCACCACCAGATACATTCACAGCTGAGCGTCCTTTCTGCTTTGGTCTAGTCGCTTCATTCTTTCTGGTGCTACTAGTACTAGCCCTCTGCTCTTCCCCAGTAGTATATTGGATGCCTTCCGACCTGAGGGGCTCATCTTCCAGCATCATATCTTTTTTCCTTTTGGTACTGTCCATGGGGTTTTCATGGCAAAGATACTGGAGTGGGTTGCCATCTCCAGTGGATCATGTTTGTCAGAACTCCCTGCTATGACTTGTCCATCTTGGGTGGCCCAGCATGGCATAGCTCATAGCTTTATTGAATTATGTAAGCCCCTTCGCCATGACAAGGCAGTAATCCATGAAGGGGTGCACAAGTGTACATAGCAATAATATGCAAGAGAATAATTAAAAGAGTATTATTTATGCTCTCTAGGACTATGGCCCTAAATGTTTAATTTAAACCACTTATATTTTGCACTACAAATTATAATTGTGTAGTGTCCAGTTATGTCATTAGGCCAAGCCATTGTTAAGAAGTCAAATAAGGACCCACTAGACATTTCATGAGAGGAAATAATTATATTGGGGAAGTATTGCTTTCACTAGCTGAGCCAAATTTTTACTTTAGATCTTTTTTGTCAATTGAAGGAGCAAACAAAAGCAATAGAAATGATAGGGAGGGGGGATAAAATACATTTGATATAGGAAAAAGTATTAAGAATTTGGCTTGGAGGCTTTTTTGAAATAGTTGTCACAGCAACAACGGTAGTGGCTTTTCAAGGGAATTTCTTTCTTTAACAAATTGCTTTGCTACCATGCTCTGCCAACTTTCCCCACCAACCATGTGTTTGGAAAGATATAAATCCTAGCATAGCAACCCTCAAACAGAGACAGCAGAGGAATATGGCAGCTTCAGACCAATTAGAGAAAGACTTTGTTCCCTATAGCCTCAGAAAAGTTGTGGCTATTGTTTATCATGAAGAATGCTACCATCAAGGATAATTATTGTGAAGATTTTTTTGTGACCCTGAAAACTAAGTCAGAAATATTACAGACTTTCATGGCCCAAGTAGGCTCCTATAAAAACTGGACATATTTTCAGCTGGACTCTACTGTTGGGGAGGGAATCTATGAAAAAAACTTTCACAATAACTTCATTCCTACAAAAGGGTGCATTTCTTTTGCATGCTACAGATGATCTCTCTCTCTCTCTCTCTCTCTCTCTCTCTCTCTCTCTCTTGAATAAAGAAGGGTGTCAGTGATGAGTACTCAACATTCAGACTCACATATTTGTCCCTTTCAACTCACTTCTAATAAAAACTGACAAGAATGTCGCA
The DNA here is from genome assembly GCF_947247035.1 of Vipera ursinii. NCBI lineage: Eukaryota > Metazoa > Chordata > Lepidosauria > Squamata > Viperidae > Vipera > Vipera ursinii. The sequence goes on from NC_139512.1 coordinate 58,715,495, forward strand.
TATCATCAGGCTATACTAGACTGTACCAGAAGACATGACCAAATATCAGGTAATTAAGTTGAAAGGAATATGGTGTTTGGGAAAAAAGTGCAATGATACTATGCCTGACTAAACCTTTAGTTAAACTAAAATAGCATTTGACTGTATCATTTCCATTCCCATCTCCTCATACATCACCCTAGCACCCTATTAGAAACAGGAATCCTGCATTAAAGGGATAAAGCAGCCCAGACATTTGTTATTCCTAAATTGTTGTCCTCCCTCCCTCCTTCCCTCTCTTCCTGTTGTATACTAGTCATCCCATTTGAACCAATGGGGGGCTTACTTATAAAATTTCAATATATATTATCATAAACAATAAAGTATCCACAGTCAATATAAATTATGAAACTTCCACAGAAACATTACAAAATTGCACATCCATCAAAATAACAACAACAACACTAATAACCATCCCCCAGTGATCTTGATGAAGTTGTGAGGCCTATGTACTCTGAGGAAGATGAGAGCTATGCCAGAGGTTCAACGATACTGGACAGGTCTCATCAGAGGAGTCAAAGAGTTTCTCTCCCAGAAAAAAATATGGTGAGATGTAAATTTCAGAATGCTATACTAGCTTGGATGTCGCCCGGGTTAACAAGATCTGCACTACATGTTGGAGTTCCTGGATATCTGGTGAAAAATGGGTTACAGGACTCAGGACTGTTGGCTGAGCAACCAGGGCCAACAGCTGCAGAACTACTGGAAGAAAAGGTGTTTACCCGTTGCAAATACACAGTGATTGAAAACAGAGAAATAATGATCTGTTATTACAGATCAAGTCCAACAAGAAGAGGATATCTAAAATGAATGCACCAGTTCTGGAAAGAACAACATACAGAATCAGAAATAGCAGAACAGAGGCTAGCAGATCACCGTCGATTTATAATATGAAATAAAGTATTCACAGAAGCAGAATTGGAAGAATTACAAAGGTTTACCCAGGGCAAAGATATCAAAGCCTTGGCAGAAGTAACTCAGAATGCAAACCAGAGGCAAACTAGGAGGAGTTGGCAGCAGAGAAATACAGCAAAGAAATACAGCTATTTTCATTTGGAAACCAGGCACCTCTGCTTCAGGAAGAACAAATCTCTTTAAAGAAATAAAATAATAACAATAACAACAACAATAACAACAATAATAATAATAATAATAAAGTTGGAAGGTACCTTGGAGGTCATCTAGTCCAACCCCCTGCTCAGGCAGGAAACCCTATATCATTTCAGACAAATTGCTGTCCAGTGTTGGAGCATTCACAGCTTCTGTAGGCAGATTGTTCCACTGATTAATTGCTATAACTGTTCTAGGTTACTTTTCTCTTTGGTTAGTTTCTATCCATTGCTTCTTGTCTTGTCTTGCTTTGGAGAATAGCTTGACTCCCTTTTCTTTGTGGCAACCCCTTATAGGTTCAATTCAAAAGAACTGAAACAAAGAAAACTGAACATATAGAACAGAAAAACATCAGAATAAGGCTGCCTGCGTTGAAGCTTGTTCCAAACAAAACAGCTAGCACAAGTGTTAAAAGTTGCAAATACTGTAATATCAAGTATAAGCACCAACTCACTGCAAGAAACTAACTAAAGTACAGCACCACTACAGTTATAACTGAATACCTGGGATGCAAAATCAATAAAGAAGAAAAAAAGCCAAATAGTGCAACACAAAAATAGAAGATTAGACTATAAAATCAGTAAGTTGATATCAGACACAAGCAAGCTAAAACAGATGAAAGAAAAGAAGCTGAAGAACAAGAAGACCAAAGAATACCTAGTCAAGAAATGCCACTTATAAACAAGGAAGTTCAAGGAAGCATTGGAAATAATAAAGCAGCAAATAACTATAGCTAAGAAGATCAGCAGATATGAAGCTCGAATTGCAAATTATAGGCAAAACCTCCAATTTCAATCCAATCAGAAATGTTTCTACTGATCCATCAGTGGAGAAACTGCAGTGAATCAGTCAGTACTTGACAAGGAAGAAACAGTGCTGTTCTGGGTGCAGATATGGGATAACCCAAAGAAATGCAACCATGTAGCTTGGTTAAAAGATGTGGCTGCGAATAAAAAACAAGTTGAAAAGAAAGAATTGGTAATAACAGCAGAAATGGTAAAGAAAAGAACAACGAAGTTCAAGAATTGGTCAGCATCAGGAGAAGATGAATTGCATGGTTTTTGGTTGAAATATCTAACTGGTCAATACCCACTTGTTGCTAAGCAGTTCAATAACTTAACTACAAAGAGTGGCTAACAACTGGGAAAACCTACCTGCTAAAGGGACAGCACCAGGCAAATACAGGCCAATTACCTGCTTACCAATAACTTTCAAATTGCTAACTGGTGTGGTAGCTGATGCAGTCCAACAGCATCTAGTTGAAAATACTCTTTCCACCTGAGCAGAAAGGAAACTGCCCCAATAGCAGAGGAACAAAAGATCAATTCCTAATTGACAAAATGATCTTGGAAAGCTGCAAGAAAAGGAAGACCAACCAAACTGTAGCATGGATTGACTGCAAAAAGGCATTTGACTCTGCCACATGACTGGATAATCAAGTGCCTAGAAATAACAGGAGTAAGTAGAAATATCAGAAATTTTGTGCAAAGATCAATATGATGATGATGATGATGATGATGATGATAATTTCTGAAATGAACCAGGCTGAAGCCATATTCTTTGTTCTAAGTTGCCACATAGATGGGGGAAAGAGGGGATAAGTAGTAGTGCTATTTGCATGCTAGACAAAAGACCGAGCAGTCCCGTGGGAAACAAGGTCATTCCTGCAGGTGCTGGAAGGAAGAGCGAAAACAATTTGAGAACCCCTTCGATTGCCTTTACTGGGCAGCATGAACACTGTCCGTATATATAGCCAAGATATTACAATGGAGTTTGGCTTGGACAAATGTGCCACACTTACTCTCTAACAAGGAAAAATAGTGAAAACTGAAGGAATTAAGATGCCCCATGAAAATAACATTAAAAATCTGGATGAGGAAGATTACTACAAATACTTGGGTATCCTTCAAGCTGACAACACTGAAGTCAAGAAAAAGATTAGAGGTGAATACATCAAGAGAGTGAAGAAGATCTTAAAGTCCAAACTCAATGGGGGAAATACCACGAAGGCAATCAACACCTGGACAATTCCAGTCAGTTAGATACACAGCTGGAATAGTGGACTGGACTCAAGGAGAACTAAAAGCAATGGATAGGAAGACCAGAAAAATAATGACAATGAATCATGCCCTTCATCCATGCAGTGACATTGACAGACTCTACCTACCAAATAGGTGGGCATGGAATGTTGTGAGTACATCAGATGGTTGAAGAAGAAAAAATGGCTTTGGAAGACTATCTGAAGGACAATGATGAAGATGCAATGAAGTTAGTATGTCAGGAAGGCTTACTAACTATTGGAGAGACTAAACTGGCCTACAGGAAAGACCAAATGAAGAACAGAATGGAACCATGGAAAAACAAAGCACTACATGGCCAGTACATTAAAAAAATAGTTGGGACAGCAGATAATAACCAGACCTGGCAATGGCTAAGAGTAGGAAAACTGAAGAAAGAGACAGAGGAACTAATTCTGGTTGCACAAAAACAAGCCAAGGACAAATGTATACAAAGCCAGAATTGAGAAGTCAGCAACAGACAGTAAATGCAAAGAAGCTGAAGAAACAGTGGACCACCTGGTAAGCTGCTGCAAGAAGATTGCACAGACTGACTACAAGCAGCAGCATGACAAACTAGCAACAATGGTGCATTGGAAGATCTGCTAGAAATAACATTTGCCTGCAAGCAACAACAGGTGAGACCATAAAATAGAGAAAGTCATAGAAACTGAAAAAGTTAAGTTGCTCTGGGACTTTAGAATTCAAACAGACAGACACCTGCCAGATAACATCCCAGACTTAACAATTGTCAATAAAAAAGACAAAAAAAAATTGGATAGTGGATGTAGCAGTGCCTGGAGACAGCAGAACTGAAGAGAAAGAACTGGAGAAAATAACAAAATACAAAGACCTACAAATAGAAATAGAATGACTGTGGCAAAGGCAAGCAAGGATGGTACCAATAGTAATAGGTGCCTTGGGTGCAATCCCAAAACAACTGGAGCACCACTTGAACACCATTGGCAATGACAAATTCACCATCAGTCAATTGCAAAAGGCAGCTTTACTGGGAACAGCTTCCATCCTGTGACAAGGTTGACTCAGCCTTCCATCAGGTAGGTAAAATGAGGACCCAGATTGTTGGGGGCAATTAAGCTGACTTTGTAATAATGCCGCTTGGGGGTGTGTGAAAGCCCTAATAAGCAGGCATATACATAGAATGAAGGCTACTGCTAAGCTTGTAAGCCGCCCTGAGTCTTCGGAGAAGGGCGGGATATAAATGGAATTAAAATAAAAAAAATAAAAAAAATATGTGTAACACCATCAAACATCCACATGTGCCTGTCCAAGGTCCTTGGTAAGGACTCGATAGATAGACAAGAATGCCAAACCCAGTCTCAACATCTGGATGCTTATGATGATGATGATAATCATCATCATCATCATCATCATCATCATCATCATCATCATCCCCCAGTGAGACAGTACCTAGATATGGTTGTGGGGATTGTGTGCTCGAGGAAGATGAGAGATATATACCAGAGGTTCAACCATACTTGGCAGACCTCATCAGATGAGTCAGATAAGGAGTGTCCCTCCCATAAAAAATATGGTGAGATGTAAATTTCAGAAAGCCATACTGGCTTCTCCCATGATGACAAAATGGGCTGGATTGATTCTGGTTGGAGAAAGGGATCCTTAACATACTATTGGTGTCAAGTTATATAGGGCTTTAGAAGTCAGACCCACCATTTTAAAATATACCAGGATCCAATAAGATGGTGTGCTTTTCTTTTTTCTTTTTTTTTAAATCTGCACAAAATTTTGCACAAAGCATAAAATATAACATAATTTAAATATAACATATCCTCATACAGGTTAATGCTAGTTTATGTTGATTGCCTATTGAAATAATCCTGGTGGCTATGCAGAGTACTTATTATCAAATATCTTTTATTACCTTATTTGCCAGCTTTTACATAATTTGCCTGCATGCCTGACGTATACCTTCCTATTTCATTTTTATAGTGCTAACCTTTCAATCCAATCTTAGTTGGAATTTATAGGGTCAAATATAACTCTCCTTTACCAAAGTTAATAGGGCTTTATTCCAGTTCAGGAAATTTAGAAAAGAAAAGAAAAAGGGGAAAAAATCTGATTTTTTTGCTCCTTCATTGCAAGGTCTTGTGGTAGTTCTTTTCTCCATTACCCTTTAGCTATTCATTACCTGATGTGTGAATGCCTGTCACAATTCTTCCTATGGGACAACTGTATCTTAATATTTTAGCAACAGCGCAGCAGTGTAATTATCTTTAAATAATTCAGCATGTATTTCATCTGTGTGGAAGTGATCCAATCAGTCAAAAGAGGAAAAACACATTTCCTGTCAAACTTTTAAGCCCCACACAATACGTTTCTGTCATCTTTGAACTCCTCTGGACCTATTCATTAAAATATTTTCTTTTCCAAATCTCCAGGATAAGTGTATCTGTACATCTCTGTATCTATGTGTATGTTACAAAATTATGCAGTATTTTAGCCTTTATCACAAAAGTGGATTCAGTACCAGAAAGGTCTGTGACATTTTTGCTTACTTAAATCCAACATCTTCCCTCTCCGTGCTCCAGGTTCTCAATCTAGAGCAAGACAATTTGAGTTAGTTACAGATGATAGGATTGTAACACTTGCTTAGGGCTGTATCTTTTCATTTTGTACTTTAATCGTGGTGGGTTCTCTCCCCCCCACCTTTGTTTTTATTACATTCTAGTGATTTCCATATTAAAAATTTCACGAGGCATATTCATGCCAACAGAAAGTTAAAGTGGGATAGATCATAGTCTGTTTCTTTATATAGAAACAAGCCTAGATTGTGAAGAAAATAAGAGAACAATTATAGACAATTATCAAACTGGAATTATTTTTTTTATTTTTTATTTTAATACCATTTATATCCCACCCTTCTCCGAAGACTCAGGGCGGCTTACAAGCTTAGCAGTAGCCTTCATTCTATGTATATGCCTGCTTATTAGGGCTTTCACACACACCCCAGCGGCATTATTACAAAGTCAGCTTAATTGCCCCCAACAATCTGGGTCCTCATTTTACCTACCTCGGAAGGATGGAAGGCTGAGTCAACCTTGAGCCTGGTGGGATGCGAACCTGCACTAATTGCAGGCAGCTGGTGTTACTTAAGGAGGCATTAGCCCACTGCTCCACCAAGGCTCTATAAGTGTATCTGTACATTAGATTAACAATTTCTGAATCACAGGGGCCAAGTGATAACTGCTGTACCATACTGAGAGAAATTTCTTGTACTTCCAATATCCTACTTTAAATATGATTACTTTAAAGTTTAACACTACTCTTAGTTTAACCAAATCTAAGCACCTAGAACTACAATTAATGCATTTCCCCCCTCTCTTAACTCTTAACTCTTAACCCTCTCTTAACTCTCTTAACCATAGTTTGGAAAGTGCCATGTTCATTTATTTTATTATATAAATAAACAATATTTGCTAACATTATATTATTTATTATTTTTATATATTTTATATATTTATATCTTAAAGGAACATACATACCTAATACTCCTTCCTTTTCCTATTTTCCCATATTTCTTTCTTCTCCCATAACAACCCTGTGAGATGGGCTTGTTGGGAGAGAATGACTAACCCAAAGTCACCAGCCACCTAAATGCCTAAGGGGGGCAGGATTAGAAGTAACAGTTTCACACAGTTTCTAGCCTGGTGCCTTAACCTCTCAACCAACAAAATTTAAATTTAAATTTCATTTAAAATTATGTAGTAGTGTCCAATCGTGTAACAAAAGTTCTTTGACAGTCTCACAATATTCTGCATATTTAGCAGGACTATTTCTATAACCAATGAAAACGAACCCGTATTAATCAGAATAAGGACATGCTGCATTTTATTTACATTATATTGTATTAGACAAAAGTCGTTTTATTTATGTATGTATTGAATTTATATATGCTACCCATCTCGCTGTCAAACAATACTTTGCAATGCAGTACATTGAATCAACAGGCAACCGCGGTTGCTCTCGGTGCTCTCCAAACTTGGCAACTTTAAGACTTGTACGCTTCAACTCCCAGAATTCCTCAGCCACCCATTCTGGCTGGGGAATTCTGGGAGTTAAAATCCATAAGTCTTAAAGTTGCCAAGTTTGGCAACCCCTGCTCTAACTCATACTTAGCCATCACTATATTTGAGGGTTGTTTTTTTTTAACCTTATGAACATTTCACTGCTCCCCCAGTGGCTTTGTCCTTTTAGGTTAGCACAGAAGTATGGGCTCTGTAACTGTATAAACCATACAGTAATAAATATAAAATTCCTGCTTCTAAAATCTCAAATTGGGTAACTATGCAATTATTAAACACCACACTATTAAATTTGTAATAAGCCATTTCTATACTTTATAGCAGCAGTGCCAACAATTCCTGTGAATTAGGGCCAGGAAGGATCTTATTTCACTATAGGTGCTCAATGCAAGTGTGGTGTAGTAATCCTCTAATTATGGGTTATACTTCACCAATCGTATCACAAAGTGGAAATTTCCAATTTCTCAAAGGCCTGAGTAATGTATGTTTCCTGCTGATCATGTATTTTAAAGCAATCTAAGTTTAAAATTATAATATTTTAGGCAACCTAAAAACATTTGATAATGACTCACCCAGATTTTTCTTGAATCACCTTGGTTTCACCTTCCCAGGCGCTCTGTGGTAATAGAATGTATATATATGTATGTATGTATGTTATATAATATATAATTTAAGTCTGCTAGCTAACAGAGAGAGGCCATATTTATAATTCTAAACCTTCTTGCACACTCCTGCCACACAATCAATTTTGAATCAGGTTAATTTTGTAACTCATACTGAGGAATCTCAATGCAAGGAAACAATTCACAGAAATAATTATAGGCCTTTGGCTTCCACCATTGGTTTCCAAGGTTTGCAATTTCTGTGCTAGGGAATTTTCCAATAATAGAAAAGTTGTGTGATGGAGACAGGTCATGTAAGGATGAAAAATTGCTACATTTAGAGAAAAAGAATAAAGGAATAACAGTTGCTTTGGCTACCTACACCTCTGGATATCAATTAAATTTGGTCTCCCATTATTTATAATAATTTCCCCATTCTCCAGGAAACAGAGAAAGTGGTGAATACTATATATCCTGTTTCTGATGTGCTAGTTATACTGCATTTCATATAGGGACAGGCCTTTTAAGTGATTTGAGTGTCTAATACAGCGGCCACCAACCTTTGGGGCACCAGGGACCAGTTCCGTGGAGAGACGTTTTTCTGCAGACTGGAGGGAACTTGGTTTTGCATTCTGCCTGCATCCCACAGATGGGGCTTCACTTGTTTGCACTGCCTGGTTTCTGGCATGCCATGGCCTGGTGCCAGTCCATGGACAAGGACTTGGGACCCTTGGTCTAATGAGTTCTGAACACTAATAGTAATGCTTTTCTGTAGAGAGAACAAGCATTTTTATAGCCATGTTATAGTAAAGGTAAAGGTTAAGGTAAAGGTTCCCCCACACGTGTGCTAGTCGTTTCTGACTCTAGGGGCCAGTGCTCATCTCCGTTTCAAAGCCGAAGAGCCAGCGCTTGTCCGAGGACATCTCCGTGGTCATGTGGCCGGCATGACTAGACGCCAAAGGCGCACGGAACGCTGTTACCTTCCCACCGGAGTGGTCCCTACTTTTCTACTTGCATTTTTACATGCTTTCGAACTGCTAGGTTGGCAGAAGCTGGGATGAGTAACAGGCACTCACTCTGTTACGCGGCACTTAGGATTGGACCCGTCAAACTGCCGACCTTCTGATCGACAAGCTCAGCATCCTAACCCACGGAGCCACCACGTCCCATACTATGCTTAAATTATTCATTCTCATTTCCATTTTTTCTGCCCACAGTAAGAATGGTAGCCTGCATTATCTCCATTATTACTCATCAGTAGACCCTAGTAGCCCTTCACTGCAGCAAAAGCCCCTTCAGCAATTGTTATAAACTAGGGAAGCAATATCGATCCTTAAGCATTTTATACAAAGGGCAAGTGCTGAATGGTGGCACTGGAAAGTAGAATCCCATAAATTCCATCTTCTAAGTACCTGCCTTATCTTTAGATCTTATGAAGCATCTTTAAATGTATTTAGGTTTTCAAAATATTCCAGCCATATTGACTGATCATGCCTCAGTTGATTCAATATACAAAAGAAATACACTGGTTTTGTTCTTATTTTTTGTTATAGCATTGTATGCAGCAATCATGTTCATCCTGACAATAAAGCATCAGAAGACATTTCACTTCCTCTACCCAATGTATTATTTCAGTTTTTATTGAATGATTTTTTGTCTTCAGTGTGTCTATTTTCAAAGCTATAGTAATTTAGGTTAATATTCTCTGTAATGTTATCCATCCAAGTTAACTGAGATTATGTTTTTGAAGGCATTCCTTGAGTGACATACTGCAATTGAAAGGGTAAAAGTAAAAGAGTCCCTGTGGATTTTACTCTGCTAGTTGTTGCCAACTATAGAGGTGGTGTTCATCTCTGTTTCAAGGCCATTGAGCCAGCACTGTCCAAAGACACTTCTATGAACATGTGGCCAGCATGACATCATGGAGTGCTATTACCTTCCCACCCAAGTGGTACCTATTTATCTATTTACATTTACCTGCTTTCAAACTGCTAGGTTGGCAGGAGCTAGGATGAGAATGGGAGTTCATCCTGGGTAGACCTTGGGTCTTGAAATTGGACTGCAGGCTTTCCAGTGGACAGGCCCAGCACCTTAACTTTTGAACCACCACTCTATTTGGGAAGGACTCAGTGGGTAGATAAAAATACCAAATCCAGTCTGAACATCTGGCTGATTGTAAGACAAACCATAATAACAATTGTTGATATGAAAGACAAAAAATCTGGACAGTGGACATGGTGAGACTGCAGAATAGAAGAGAAAGAACTGCAGAAGATAACAAAAACCTGCAAATAGAAATCAAACCACTGTGGCAAAAGAAAACAAAAGTACCAATAATAATAGGTGCCTTGTGTGCATTCACAAAACAGCTGGAGCATCAGTTGAACACCATTGGCATCAATAAAATCAACACCAGCCAATTGCAAAGGGCAGCTTTACTCAGAACAGCTTATATTCTGTGACAATATCTTTAGCCCCATCAAACACCAACATCTGCCTATCCCAGATCCTTGGAAAGGACTCAATAGGTGGATAAAAAGGCCAAATACAGTTTGAACATCTGGCTGAATGCAACAAACCATTATAATAATAACACACTTGCTCCTGAACTGTGTAGAGTTAACTTGCTACAGTGATACCAAAAGGAGTAGTGTGTCCATTTATAACACTCTCTGGGCAGTTTACAATGTAGAAGCATTATTTGCATCTTGGCCTCAACAATCTGGGTCTTCAGAATGATGGAAGACTCAGTCAACCTTGAGCCCCATCAGGATCGAACTCCATGCTGTGGCCAGAATTTGCCTGCAATACTGCATTCTAACCATTGTGCCACCAAGGCTCCTATATAGGATATAGTTTTAGCTATAAGTAAAGCCTGGGTATATAATTTTCTCTTTGCAGACAAGAGTGATTGCAGGAAGGAGGCACATGTAACTTCATGATTGAAGCCCACTCCTATCCACATGCATCGTCTTGAATTTTGATCCACCTGTGGAACATCTCTCAACCCTAGGAAGAAGGCAATAGCAAGACTCTTCTGAAAATCTTGCCAAGAAAACTGTAGGGACTAATCCAGACAGTTAGCAGGAATCAATATTGACTCGAAGGCATGTAGCACATGGGTGTGCATGCACACATACACACACACAACCTGACACTACTTAATTCCAACCAACTCTGTGTGGTTCCTGGCATGATGTCCCGTTGCCTGGAGGCGGTGAGGGTCTGGATGGGGAGGAACAGACTTTGTCTAAATCCTGACAAGACCGAGTGGCTGTGCATACCGGCATCTCGGGTTGTCCATTCTATTCCATCTTTATATATAGGGGGTGGGGTGTTACCCCCCGTAGATAGGGCTCGCAACTTGGGTGTCCTCCTTGACTCTCAGCTCAGTTTTGAAGATCATATAGGAGCTGTGACCAGGGGGGCTTTTGCCCAGGTTCTCCTGGTGCGCCAGTTGTGGCCCTACCTGGACCGAGATGCCCTACGCACAGTCACTCATGCGCTCGTGACCACTCGGATAGACTACTGCAATGCTCTCTACATGGGGCTGCCCTTGAATACCACTTGGAGGCTCCAGCTGGTGCAGAATGCGGCCGCGCGAGTTGTGATGGGGGTTTCCCAATACTCCCATGTAACATCTCTGCTCCGCGAGCTGTATTGGCTTCCAGTTGTCTTCCGGGTGAGGTTCAAGGTGCTGGTGATGACCTATAAAGCCCTAAATGGCATGGGTCCAGGTTATTTACGGGAGTACCTTTTGCCAGCGTTAACTTCCCATCGTCCTGTGCGCTCCCACAGAGAGGGCATCCTGAGGGTGCCATCAGTCAGGGAATGTCGACTGGTGGCCCCCAGGGGGAGAGCATTCTCTGTGGGCGCACGTGCCCTCTGGAATCAGCTCCCTGTTGAGCTCCGGATGGCTCCCGACCTTCGCTCTTTCCGCCATGACCTGAAGACTTGGCTATTTGAACTTGCCAGCCTGGACTGAGGGACTGGAATTTTAGATCTTAATTTTTTTAAAAAATTAAATTTTAGAATGTGTTTTATTGTTTAGGGCTATTGGTTTAATTTCATTTTAATTTTTGTATATTATGTGTTGTTTATAGTGTTTAATTGCCCTGTACACCGCCCCGAGTCCCTTGGGAGAGGGGCGGTATATAAATCCAAATAATAAATAAGTAATAAATAAATAAAACAAAACAAAAACAAAATTAAAAATGCAAGCAAAATGACCAACAACATATAACAATAAATAATATAGTGTGGTTTGCAGTTCACTTCTAAATATCTGACAATAGAAGGCAAGGCTCTTCGATGGTATTTCCAAGTGAATTAATGCTTACCTGGAAAACAAAAGAAGGAAATTAACCAGTAAATGGGTAGAAAAACAAAGTTTGTCTTTGTGTTTAAAATTAGTGCTCTTTAAAACAGCATGCCATTCAAATAAACTGGAGTTTACTTAGGAGATTTTATTAGGGTGCTTAACTGATTAGCAAATGAAATCTGTCAATGATTATGACAAAAATTGCTGGAAGTCTGTCAGATCAAAAGGCCAGAAGTGTAGCAATTTTATCTCTATTACCATGCACTGTATTGATTTTAAATTGTATACAGATACAGAAAGGAAAGCTTAAGGCACCTCACTCTCAGTGGAAATCAGTCTTCTGTTTATTACAGACTGTTGGAGTTTAGATTGATTAGATATCAAAGGAAGTGTGTATGTGTGTGTCTTGCATATGTGTATGTGTTTTGCACCCAGGATAGGGTTTGCAAAAAGGTTGATTGTAAAACCAGCATTTTAAAGACTTTTATTTTGTTTTATTTTGTTATTGCCTTCCTTCCTTCCTTCCTTCCTTCCTTCCTTCCTTCCTTCCTTCCTTCCTTCCTTCTTCTATCCCTCCGTCCCTCCCTTTTGGTATAGCATCCTATTACAAATAGGAATCCTGCATAAAAGGATAAAGCAGTCCAGACATTCACTATTCCAATGTTGTTATCCTTCCTTCCTTCCTTCCTTCCTTCCTTCCTTCCTTCCTTCCTTCCTTCCTTCCTTCCTTCCTTCCTTCCTCCCTCCCTCCCTCCCTCCCTCCCTCTCTCTTCCCTCAGCATATTAAATTCTCTTGGGGTCACCCTGTCAGTGTCAATTCTTTGGCCTGGATTTAGTTGCATCAATCCTAATTGAAATTCTGCAGAAGTCCAGTATTCTGTGGAGATTGCAGATGAATGACAGTGCAGTGGCAGAAAAGATAAATATGCTGGCAAATGAGATCCCGGATCTCCACAGAGGATGGAATAAATTACTTTACCAATAGAGTGGAGGTAATATGTTGGAAGAAAGAAAGTGAAATCGAAGCAAGCTTAATACCTGTTGTTTGTTCAAGGTAGGGATAGAAGGGAGTGAGCATACACAGTTAAGATTGAGTTAAAATAGAGATTGCTATACATCAGTATTTAGTCCCCCTCCCTTCTTGTTTTTGTATCATGAGGAAGGATTAACACACACAGTTTAATTCCATTTTATCCAGAAGACTGCTTGCGTGGATTGGAATTCATGTGGCATTCTACATGTAGCTCAAGGCCCTCTAGAAACTGTGGTATAGCATATTGATTAGTCATTTGATAAATATGCCAAATGGCACTCTGAGCTTAAGGTGCTTCATGCAAAATGTATTTAAATGACCTTGGCTAATTAGTTGAATAGCTAGGAGGCACTCCTGTGGGATGAAGAGTCACATGTTGTGATGGTGAAGATTTAAGAGCTGGACAAAGTTAAATTCAAACAATAAATGGAAATTAGCCAAATAGCTGGCAGTGAAATTCACTATTCCCTACCTCCACTTGGAACACCACAGAAAGGCAATTTTATCAGTTCCCTCCAGAGATAATACCATAAATGAAAAAGCTGAATCTCCATATATTTGCTTTGATTCTTCTTTTTCAAAATGTCATCCTGTCACTCCCCAAGCAATCTTGTCCTATCATCCTCTACTAAATGCTTCTTCACCCTTGTATCTTATTTATACAGTATTTTCTTTCTGTCATTACCAGAAGATAAGTCACTACACACCATCATTTAGCAAATTGGTCTGAGTATATCCAAAACATTCTGTTAACTGTTCATAAAAATGGGAGAGCTATTACCCCAGGTTACATTAACAGAAGTATATATTATGTCCATGCTAAATTACCTTGGGAGAGCTTATGGTAGCTTGAATATCTAAGATAGTGGAAATCTTTAATATGTGCCTCACGTTTGCACAAATACTTTATAAATTTCAGATGAGTCTAATACCTGCTGTGGAATGCCAGTGATGCAGACTCCAGAGATCTGTCTCTTATCCAGTCACCATAAAAAATATTCTCTTAGCAGCAGTTTGTAGTTTGTGACATGAAGATCTTTCCACTAGCATCAGCAGACATGTCACTTTATACTAGGGTTAAAATTAATCCTTTTGTCTTGAAAATTATGCCAGAGAAAAATATGTTTTACCACAATGAAGTCTGGGCCTGTAGTAGCCTACTTACACCCTACAGTCTATTTCCAAGAGTAAAGGAAGGTGTGCTGAAGGGATTTGGGGATATTAACTCAATAGTAAACACACAAGGGAGAGAGATGTGAATTCTTTTCTCTCCTATTGAAACCTGTTAAAAGTCTGGTTTATGGAACTCCTTTCCACAATTATATCTATCTATCTATCTATCTATCTATCTATCTATCTATCTATCTATCTATCTATCTATCTATCATCTATCTATCTATCTATCTATCTATCTATCTATCTATCTATCTATCTATCTATCTATCTATCTATAATTTGTGGGGGGGTTTTAGTGAAAGAAAATTTGCATTGCTGTTTGAATGCCTCTTCTGCTAGCATATGATCTTCAAACTGCTTAAAGAGCCAGCTCATTGAAGTGGCACTTAAATCAGGCAAATCTTTTAATTTTTTTTTCAGGCTCCAGTTTTAATGAATAGAAGAAAGGAACTCTGCTGGCTTCTGAATAATTCTTGAAGTGTGCATAGCCCTATTTTGTGTACACTGAATCTTATATGCATCGTTCTCTAGTATTTTTGTATGTAGCTCCCCATTTTAAAGGTAAGACATATTTTAAGAGAAGTATCAGCTTACTTTATGAATATATGCCTATCCATGCCACAACAAATCATCTGTTTGTCTGTTCATCCATCTATCCTTCTGTATGTACCAATCTAATAATTGACTGAGTTTGAGCAACTTAACTTTCTATCATGTATAAAACAAGGTTAAAATAGCAACACTGAACAATAATAGACAACGTAGATAATAAACTATTCCTATGCTGAGGAAAATAATGACCAAAACCACTTATTAGGAATCTTTCTTAATAATTTCCATCTCAAAGGCCTGTTGCAATACTCCAGTTTTAGTAGCTTTTCTGATTATGTCATGTTGGGCCAAACTCAATCTACAAGAAGATGCTGTTCCAGGGCTACAATTTGGTTTGGCAAAAGAAATGTACCACATATGTTTTATGTGCAGGCAAAAAACCAGATGGCCACCAGACAATGGCAAAAAGCTAGATTGTATTGCATGTCTCTGCCTCCCCTTAAAAAGGATCTGTGAGGGGTTCCTCTGAATAGAAAGCTTCTGAGTTTTCTACTGGGAGGATTTTTTCACCTCAAAATTTCCTGCTTTGTTCTTCATCTCAAAGCCAATCAGTTATTACTTCTTCAGTGACACATGCGCCAATTAGCACCTTATCTGTCAAAATGATTGTGCCTCTCCCATCATTTTTTTAAAGACTCCAGCCAGCAGGCATAGCCAGTTCTATTCTTTCCACCAATCCAACTTTGACCAATTCTAAACATATGCTTTCTTGAGATGTTGGGGACTTGAAGTCCACACATCTTAAAGTTACTAAGGTTGACACTGTCTTAATCAGTTTCGGCATCAGATTAGACAGAATGAGGCAATAATCTCAGAGGAGATGGCAAGGAGAGACAACTAATTTCTAGCACCCCAGTCAATGCTCTCAGTTGAACTAACTCAATTGTCATTTCATTCAGCTTGAAATGGGGAATGACTTCCATCTTTCTATTTCTTGAGCAGTCCTACTCTTTCACCTCTCTTTTTAAAGAGATGGATTGA
The DNA here is from genome assembly GCF_947247035.1 of Vipera ursinii. NCBI lineage: Eukaryota > Metazoa > Chordata > Lepidosauria > Squamata > Viperidae > Vipera > Vipera ursinii. Next base: position 58,731,490 of record NC_139512.1, read on the forward strand.
AGCCTCTTTACCATGGCAACTGTAACCAAGGCAATACCATTGTCTTATGCCTATATGTACTAGGCCTGGGGATTACTTAGTAATACTAGAAACTTATATATCATTATCAGAATCTTATAAATGCTGAAGTATATGAGAAACAATCCCCCATTGTTGCTTAACAGAAGTAACTTCTGTTTTACATACTTCTGCTGTAAGTTCAAGAATAAAAATATATTAATCCTATAAGCTATCATGTGTTTGATTATTAGGGGCTGGGCAAAAAACTTTCACAACAGAGAAATGATTCTGATGAGGAGAGAAATCTTAAAAGCATCATCAAAAAACTTTCCATGCAGAATATTGTTTTCAGGCCATTGGCTTGATAGGGTTTGAGGCACAATAATTAAAGTCATAAACTAGAGCATTCAAACTTTCCCAATGCTTGGGTTGTTGTAATGCTAGTGTTGCAGATCAAGAAATTTTGTTGGATGGTGCTAGCTAAGCCATTATCTCTCAGTTTCAACTCCATCTGCCTTAAGGGCACAATAGTAATTATTTATTTTCATCACTGTTCAGAGGATTAGCGAGACTATGTTTTTAAAGTATTTTGAATACTCTAATGCAATGCACACATGCAAAACATTTCATTATTAAACCATTAGTGCCAGCATGACCCAACACTGAACTTTTGACCATATTGCAGGAAAGTACTTCATTATAGCTATACTTTGTTTTCTCTTGGGTATTTGTTTTTCTAACCTGGATATTGTAACTTGTTTTAATTTCTGTTTTTAAAATACAATTATGTGAAGCTTACTCATTTTACATTAGGTCAAAAATTATTTCTGAGCTTGACACATTAGTTCAATATGTATCATAGGATTACAGATGAATTGGAGAAATATCACTTTTTTAAAGAAAAAAATCTAGTTTATAGGTATATTGCTGGTTGTACAGTATTCTCTCAACGTAAGAATAGAGTCAAGATGGACAGCTATTTCAGCTTTCACAGGTTCAGAATGATGCTGTCAATAAATACACACATCTGTTTGCCATGTAGACAAAATATATTTGGCTTGACAAAATATATTTGGCATCTCCATCTGTTGGAATGGCACCTTGCCTATTCACAAGTTGTCAGGGCCTTGCCATATGGCAGAAATATCAAATGATAAAATGTTTATTTGGCCACCTTGTATTCCTGTCAAAGTGAACACTGCTTTTGCTGAAAGCCAAGTTGTTGTTAGTATTACTGTTGTTCAGCAAGATTTCATAAACATTTCTAAATGTTGCAGATGCATATTACCTAGATTGCTTCATGTGACTATTATTTTAAATATTTTAAATTTATCACAGTGGTGTTGGGGGTTGTAGAAGGTTTGTTTATATTAACATGCCCCAGAATTGTTTCAGTACTACAAAGCTGCTCAGTGCTGCCTCTTCTAAATATTTGTGTCTATCTGTGTCTCTGTGTATAGAGAAAAAACAAAACAAAACAGACAGAAAGTGGGAGAAATAGAAGGGGGATATGCCCTAAACAGAAATTCTTTTGTGGTGTTTTTGCAATAAAAGATATGATAACAATGCTGTCCATTTTACCAACAATCAGATTAATCAACAGTAAAGAAAGAAGGGGCACAATATAAGAAGGAAAAAATAGACTAAATGAAAGCAGAAGAATAAACAGAGGTACAAAAGCATTTTGACTTCACATGAATTTATGTTGAGTCAGAATAAGACTGACCAGAAGATGCAAGTCATAAAGCACATCATAAAAAATGATCTTCTGAACCAATTATATAATGCAGATAAGACACCAATTTCATTTGACATGCTATCCGTTTATACTATTGAACATAATAGCAAAATGTCCATCATTTAAAAAAGTACAGAGAATGAAAAACTTCATTAAATAAATGTTGATAGTGTTGACAAATAATGCAAAATTGTCAACTGTATGATTTTGAATTTAAAATAATGCCCAATACTCAGTGTCTTTCCCTCATCCCCAATGAATTTTTCAGTGTCAAACCAAATAATGAATACCTGGAGAAATGCCTATGGAGATTTTCAAACGTCTATGGATTCTTTCCCCACCAGTCATAAGAACTCTTGGTTGAGAAGTGAAACATTTTCAAAGACAAGAAACCAGCTAAGTCCAATTGCCTTTTGAAAGAAACACTTTTGGGAATGCCTGGAGATTTAATGAAGGATTGCCTGGATATCACCTGGAATAATAAACAAAATATATTGTTAAGAAAAAAGAGAATGCAGCCAAGGGTGATTTAATATCAGAAGTGAAGAAAATTGTTGGAGACATTAATGCTGATCTTGTCATATCAGATGACACCACAAGATACATATATAGGTTGCAAGATACAATATATAATAATTGGACTTTTTGAAGTTTCAGTACTCAAAATGGAACTTGGCAGGGATCTTTCTCTAAACTTACTAAAAAAAATAGTGTAACTTTGTTTTGTCACTGGATTAAGCTAGCATGGGATCTGATAAGTCCAGACGTTATAGTGAAAGGATTTTAAAAATTCTATATTTCCAATAAAATAATGGACCCAAGAAGTAGTCTCCTGAGTCTAAAGAAATTGAGAATACCAAAGATGATTAATGGGGGTGGGGGTGGGGGTGGGGCGGAGATGACAAAGGTAATAAGAAAATGTTGAACAGAGTGATAACAAAATTAGTGATGGAAAATTGTAAAGACTGATGGATGAACAAATTATTGTAGTAAATTTTATATTTGTATTCTGTTGTACATTGATCACAAGTTCCTCATTCTAAAATTGTGTGTTATTTTTTTTCTGTCTACTTTCCCTTTTAAATATGGTGGGTTGTTTATTAATTAAGGGACCTAATTTTATATAGAGTTCCCATAAAGGATGGAAACATATTCATGATAAGATATCTCACTCATACACCCAAATATATGCTAGCATGAATCTGTTCTCTGAGACCTCCCCTCTCATTTCTCCTTCTTGGCAATTTCTTCAAGCTACGTGGACCTGGGTAATTGATCTTTTATAATATGAAGTCGAATGAAGCATAATACTTGCCTGATATTAACTTTTTCTATATCAAGGACAGCATTGATGCATATTCATTTAATATTGCATTCAAGAAGCAGGTATTTTATCTACCCTCCTGCCCACTGTCATGAGTATTTAATTTCAGTTGTAGACATCCATTGCTTACTTCAGCTCTGTTCTGCTGAAGGTTTTCTTAAGCCATGTATAACCATATAGTATTAAAGTGAGGATACATACTTTATACAACTGACATTGCATGATTTGTTCTTAACACAGGTGTCAGCTTTAAAAATGAGCATGGTTGCAGCCATTTTCCTTCTCATTCTAGGTTGCCACATAGAATGGAGGGAGGGGGGTTGTCCAGGTGCTTTGTTAGTCAAAATAATTTTTTGTCCCATGGGAACCAAGGTCATTGGCTGCTTCTGAGACTAGGGACTGGGTATTGCATAAAAAACCTGCCAAATATCATATTGGGGAACGTAGTTGCTTGCATAGTTTTATGGGTGGGACATTTAACTTTGTATTGGGAAATTATTACTTGTGTATCCAGACTTGGTTTAACTCTTGACCATCCTGACTTTGTAACTAATACACATGTTCTTTGAGGAATTTGAAAGCCTTGGAGTTCTGCTTTATTCATCTTTGTCTGTTGAAACCATGACAACAGGCCTGGAAACATGGTTGTTTTGTTGATAGTTTGCAATTTTGTTTTTATTAATACAATATTAGGTCCATCTTGCAGTGGTCACAACCCACCTGAACATATATTCTTAAAATGACATTAAACAAACAAACTGACACTATAAATCTGCTACAAACAATTTTTAAGAAAATAATAATAATGTGACCCACAGTGCCATCACCATTCTGGCATTCTCAGTTCAAAGTTGAAAAGCTGTAAGTTAGGCAGCTAATAAATTTAAAAATAAATAAATAAATAAATAAATATGTTGCCTATGAACATGGGTATTGGAGATAGTTGCTTTTAAAACAGTATTTGTTAGGGAAAGTTTTTAGATAAAATTATATTTATGATGAAAGTTACTTTTAAGATGAAACCAAGACAGGTAACATATACTGAATATGAAAAAATATGGACATTTTATTTCTGTTTTGAAATAACAATGTGTAGAAAATTGGATGGAACCGACTAGTAAGTGACAATAAACAACACCAGTATAGAAGGAATTTACATTGATTTGCTTAATCCCTACTGGCTAGAACAGTATATTGGCTCCTTTATCATTGTCATCATCATTATCATGATTGTCCCATGTTTCATCTAAAAAGCTAAGAAATAAAAGATTTGTATTATCTCATTTGCTATCAATTTTAATCAGTTGTTTCCTCCCCCCCTCCTCCTATTCTCACTGTCTTCCTTCCAACACTTCTCAAAAACAACACTGTTAGGGGCCAATATCAGTTCTTGGTGAAGTCTTTTAAGCTTTAAGTTCATAAAGACTAACATTCATAGCAAAACAAGTATTTTAGGAACAGCTCTGAAGTTTCTGACTGCCATGATTCCCATGGGCCAGTCTAGGTTAATATCTGCCCCCGTTTATCAAGTAGCGCACACTTTGGACCAGTTTTTTTTTTTTTTTGTATTGGGAACAGTGATCCGTAGTGGTGAAATTTGAAAGTTGATCAAATTGCAGCAGCTGACACATCACTCAGGCAGATAGATTGGGCGACAACATTATGGAGCAAATGGTAAAACTCTTTTACTCTTGAATATCTCTCTGCTAATGTCTTCATGATTCTGTGATTTGAACAATGAATGGTATCAGTTGGAATTGATCAGATATGGAAAGAAAACAAACCAGTCCCTGAATCCAGTTACTTTCCTTACTCTCTTCCTCTTCATGGTGTTTTATATAAGCGAAAAAAAGGGGCTTTTTTCAGATTTAGGGAGAAACAGAGAACATCTGTTCCAAACTATCATACTCCTCCTTCTGATCCAGACTTCAACTAAATACATATTCTTTCCTATGCAGTATGGCAGAACAGAATGCGCTAACATTTTTTGTTGTTGTTTAGTCTTTGCTTTATAAAATTTTAAAGCTATAGAGATTTTATATTGCATCTTCCCCCAAGGACTGTTATGACTATGTGCAGTGTAAAAATGCTTCTTATCTATGACATAAATGATTGGTATGATAGGATACAATAAAGAATTGTTGCCATTTATGTTTAATCTAGACTGGAAATATTCCAAATCAAATATAGGGTAGAAGAATCAAACATTACTGATAAAGGAAGAGGAAAAAAACACTGCTGATTATATTGAAGGTCTCTCATTATATCCAGCTTACTTTGATGTAGATAAAGAGCATGCTGGCTCTGTGCAGTTGTAATAAAAGATGAAATTCTATTACTAGAATGCAACCATTGATTGACACAGAATTCTCTTTTGTATGATTGTGCATCTGTTGCATGTTTTAAGGAACATAACCTGATTCAGTTTTATTTACTTGGACAGTAGTGGATAATGCCCACGTGGCTTACTGTAACTGGCAGAAATTCTCTTAAGGACTCAAATATACACCATTGGTAATCTTTCCAGGGCAAAGTTGTGGCTTGTACCTAAGATATTTTGCATGTGAAATATGTGTTTTACCTTTAAGCTAAGTCCTTCTGCCCAAAAGAAATGCAAATACATGTAAAAGTCTTCTGCAATTCCTGCTTATTTTTTTCTATTTGTATTTTTTGGTTGTTTTAAAATACTATTAATTATAAATTTCCCAATGTCACTGGGAGCTGGGCAACTTATAAATTGTATAACCAAAGCAATAAGTTTTATGTAACTTTGAATGTCAATTTCAGTTGAAATCAGTCCTGTAGATTTTTGTTATTTAATATTATTTTATGCATTTGCATATACATACATTCACAGGCACACTGCCCCTTTAAGGAGGAAATCAGCTGCAAAACAGAGGTCGACCCTCCCCCTTCAGGTTTGGAAGCTGTCTAGACTAGAGGGATGCCATGGTTGATGACATCAAAACACAGTAAGAATTCAAGCAAGATGAGGATTGAATTCCTTTTCTCCTCATCTTACTAAAGGTATCCACAAAGACAGTGTAGATTTCATGCCATATTCAGGCCTAAAACTGGACTGGAAAAGATCCAGATTATAGTTTCCTCAAAGGCTTTCTACAATTGTAGCCCACTGAAGGGATTTTATTATGCTTAAGGTTGATGTTAGTAATGTTGATATTAGTAGTGATACTTTGTAATCATCTTTGTTTATGTGCAAGCAGCTTTGTAGGTGCTTTATATTGGGAAATTAGATATATAAAAGCAAATGTTTCATGGTTTAGGTACAGGGGATTGCTTACAAGAAAAGAGCATGGTGAGGGGAGGGGGAAAAGGAATTATGGTAGAACCTGGGTTGTTGTGTATGAGTCACCATCTAGGAATTATTTTTCTTTATCTTTTGGTTCCTAGTACCAAGACCAGATCTCTTTGTTCTGGAAAGGTATAAAAGGTGGAAGAGATCTTTGCTGGTTGTTGCCTTCATCTCTCTACCAGCCACGAGGAGAGATGTGGCCACCCAACTCTATTTTGATCAAAATAAAAGTTGTTTGCTTGCTGAAACCTAAGCTCAGGAGTTTCTTTTGGCTCTTTTAAATTCCTGAGTAATGCTGGGGCAATTGTGAGGCTAAGTGTAAAACCTTACATCCTGGTGCCCAAACGTGGGGGCAAGCTTCAAAGGCTCTCTGACCCCACATCTGGAGATCCCTGTTAGGATCCGAAAGAGCTTTCATTTCTCAGCGGGAGGAAATCGACAGCGACTGAAGTGTGAGTCTTAGAGCGCTTCTGGGCATTTGACCTAGAAGACTCCTATGCTTCATCTTTGCCGGTGGATCCGTATCTGAGGAACCTGAATGCCCGAATTCAATGAGGTTTCATGCTTCTCTACTGATGGGAGAAATTGCAACAGGTGCCTTGGTGAGTAAAAGAGATAAAAAAAAGCTTTGGAAATCCTGGAATAAGACAGGAGGTTGATCGCTCCGACTTGTCCTCTAGATATAAGCATAAAAATAAATGAATACATGAGTAAGAAAGAGCAAGCCGAGAAACTGTTTTTTCATACAGGATAGAGAGTGATTTAAGGAAAGTAATTGAATTGGCATGTAATTTTTTGCAGAGGTATTGGTAATTTTGAAATAAGATAGGGGGCTGATCTCCCCAACTAGTCCTCCAGAGGGAAAATTAATTACTAAATTACAAATTAACTAAGTGAAAAGGGAGGAAGCTGAGAAACTATCTTGAAAAAAAAGAAAAAAAAAAGAAAAAAAAGAAAAAAATATATGGGGAATCGTTAGAGTAATTTAAAAGAAATAAATTAAAATGTACTCCTCTGCAAATTGTTTTGAACAATTTGGAGGTTTTGAAACTTCAAGTGGCTGTCAAGTTTAAACCTGTCAGACAATGTATAGCAGTAAAAATCATCTTCAAGAAGGCAATTTTGAAAAACTTTGTAAACCTCCGGTTGGCTAGTTTATCTGATAACAGCTAAAGCCACAGAAGAAAAAGAAAAGAAGATTCAAGGAAATGAAAGCAAGTTTTTTCTCTCTCTCTTTTTCTTTTAATCTGGCTCTTTGGACTATTCGATTCCCTTTTGTCAGAGGTGAGGAGAAGAGGCTGCTACTTTTCCCCTACCTCTTCGCACCTGCAAAAAACCCCAGGTTCAATATTCCTTTTAGTCTTTCTCCATTGTCTTTTGAAGTTGGTGGGATAAATTGGAAGTAACCATAAATGTTCCCCTCCTTTTAATTAAAAGGGGTGGCCTGTTTTGGCCTCAAACTCCAAATTAATGTGTGTTTTGTTTTGTTTTATATATGGTTGGACATTTGGAACATTAAGCTTGGACTTGGAATGGCAAGAAAAATGGGAGATGGTTAAAGGACCCTATAAAACCATGTTTGGTTGGAACCACCTCATGATTTTTCTTGCTTCTTGCAGGATAAGCCATATGTCTAAATGAATGTTGTTTTACTAGTATCTCTGTATATATGTCTGTCTGTGTTGTTCTGTGTTATTTCCAAGACTTGGAAGAGGGTTAAAATCCCCTCTGATAATACCAAACAAAAAGACCTTATTTAAAAATGTATGGTTTGCCTGGAGAAAGTCTCTTTCTATGCGGGGTGAGCTATTACCCCCCGTAGATAGGGCTCACAACTTGGGAGTCCTCCTAGATTCACGGCTTACTTTGGAAGATCACATAGTGGCTGTGACTAGGGGGGCCTTTGCCCAGGTTCGCCTGGTGCACCAGTTGCGGCCCTATCTGGACCGGGATGCCCTGTGTATGGTCACTCATGTGCTCGTGACCTCTTGTTTAGACTACTGCAATGCTCTCTACATGGGGCTGCCCTTGAAGACCACTCGGAGGCTCCAACTGGTACAGAATGCAGCCACGAGAGTTGTGTTGGGAGTCTCCCGATACTCCCATGTTACACCTCTGCTCCGTGAGCTGCATTGGCTACCAGGTTCAAGGTGCTGGTATTGACCTACAAAGCCCTACATGGCATGGGTCCGGAATACCTTGGGGAGCACCTGCGGCCAGCATCAACTTCCCTCCGCCCAGTACGCTCCCACAGAGAGGGCCTCCTCAGGGTGCCACCGGTCAAAGAATGCCGACTGGTGGCCCCCAGGGGGAGGGCGTTCTCTGTGGGCACACTGGATTTATGGAACCATCTTCCGGTTGAGCTCCGGATGGCGCCCGACCTGCGCTCCTTCCAGCGCGATCTAAAGACGTATCTCTTTGAACAAGCTGGCCTGGCCTGATGGGATGGGGTTGGGTTTTTATTACTTTTAATGTGTTTTAACCTATTGTAAGAATTGTGGGCATTTTGTTTAATCTCTTTTAATTTTTGTATTTTGTCTTTTAATATGTATTGCCCTGTTCACCACCCTGAGTCCTTCAGGAGAAGGGCGGTATACAAATAAAATTAATAATAATAATAATAATGAAATGAAGTTTTTGTATGTGAAATTGTTTATGCAAGCAGTTGGAATGGACATGAATGAGTTAATTTGCTGATGTGTAAATGTGTGTGTGTTAGCCTTCAAAACCCACCCACCACAACCCCCATCCCAGGCTGTGAAAGGAACAGTAAAATGCTGATTTTATTGTTGTAAATGGAAAAGCAATAGCAAGTGTTTGCATGAGAAGAGTTTCATGGAGGATCTGTGAGTGAATTTATGGAAAATGCATGTGAAGGAGAGCAAACTATTTTTTTAGTGGTGAGATTTTTGTAAAATTTCTTTTACTTTTTTTCCTGTCTCTTTCTCTCCCCCCGGCACTGTATTACTTTAAGAATGAGAGAGACAGACAGAAGCGGGGGGTGGTGGGGTGGTGGTGGTTGTAACTGTTTTTTTTTTCCTCTGCTTAGAATTCTGGTCTGAGGAAGGGGGGTGGATGTGAAATTTAGGGTTAGGGTTAGGGTTAGTTTCAGCTTGCTTTTTTTCTGGAAAAAGGAGACAATAATTGTTGGACATTTTTTTTTGTTGAAATCTTTGAGTTTTAAAAGAAATTACTCTGAATTGTTTTGCTTAGATTTTTAGATGTTTGGGCCTACTTGATGGAAATTTGTTTCCATCTGAATGGAATCTGATTAAATTGGAATTTGACTAACTTTATATTAAAAGCAATACTAGAGTTTGATATAAAACTATTTCAGTGGCTCAGAATGTCTCAGTGTGGGTAATTTTAAATCAGAAAGCCGAAAGGAGGTAACCACTTGTTCCTAGCAAAGTAGTTGGGAAAACAAAAAGACAAAGACAAAGAAAGGCATAATGAAGGTGTAATAGTAGATGGGGAGGAAGAAAATGTGAATGGAAGCTGGGAGAATTTCCCTCCCTTAGTCAGCCCTAACCTGTGGATTTTATGCTTTACAGCAGGCTCTGAGGTTGTTAATAAGGGAGAAGGAGAATATATACACTGACTCCAAGTATGCTTATGGATTCTTGAGCCTTGGTGGAGCAGTGGGCTAATGCCTCCTTAAGTAACACCAGCTGCCTGCAATTAGTGCAGGTTCGCATCCCACCAGGCTCAAGGTTGACTCAGCCTTCCATCCTTCCGAGGTAGGTAAAATGAGGACCCAGATTGTTGGGGGCAATTAAGCTGACTTTGTAATAATGCCGCTTGGGGGTGTGTGTGAAAGCCCTAATAAGCAGGCATATACATAGAATGAAGGCTACTGCTAAGCTTGTAAGCCGCCCTGAGTCTTCGGAGAAGAGCGGGATATAAATGGAATTTAAAAAAAAAATACTTTGGAGAAGAGAAATGAAGAAGATTGATTAATAGTAAAGGGAAACAGTTGGCTCATGTAAGAAGATGAAGAAAAGACAGAAGTTAGGCCAGAGTGGCAGAAGGGCAGTGAATTACTGGATAATAGAAGGAAGAAACAGGAAAGTTGTTTTAAGTTGGTTTGCACAGACTTGTGAATTGCATGCATTAAAATTGTTGGCAGCAGGGAGACGGCCACTAACGGGATCAGCTCAAATGTGTGAATTGCATGCCTTAACACAAGCCTTAGAATGTTGAAGGAACAAGAATGTACTATAGAAATATGGAAAGAGAGAAACATGGGAAGTAGAAGAAAGTGAAAGGTGGATGTTGCATGATGGGAGATGGATGTTGAAAAGACAGAAAGAAAGAAAAGAAAATAGAAAGCAATAGCTAGAACACAGAAGCAGCCACTAACCGGGGGTAGCAAGGGATAAATGCTGATGATACTAAGCAATGAACACCCAACACCTCATAGGATGTGTAATAAATGAAAGACTGGTTTGCTTTATCAGAAACGTCTGGGATTGTTGCCATGAAGAATGTGAATTTCAAATTATGTTGAAAAAGTGGAAATATCTATATGATACTTGTCATTCCATGAAGGTTCAAGAATGTCAATGAGGAAGAGAATAAAGTTACTCAATATTTAATCTGGTGTAGGTTTTGTCTTCTATTTCAGTACAGGCCCAGGCTGCCCTACCACCTGTCTCTGGCCATTGTTGTTCCTGGAGAGCGGGTTCAGGTGAAAAGAACTGTCACCTAGAACTACCAGTCCTGAGTGGTCTCAACCATGCCAAGTCCTCCTGATTTAAGGAATCAAGGCATGAGTCCATGGAAAGTCCCAAGATTCCCTCTCCAGTGACAAGCTCTGCAACTGGATGGCCTGCAAATGAAATTTCAACCTGCCTTGCCTGTTGAACTGTTTCCACCTACGTATGAGAAAAACCTCAATGGATTGGACTACCCTGGAAATAGTGTTCCTGGAACCTGCACTATGTATTGCAATATTTTTCTTCTGCTACTTTTGTTTCCCTCGTACCTTCTTTGGTAGAAGGAAGGACCATGGGCCCAAAACTTTATGGTGGAAAAAGGGAGTTGTGTTTATAACAAGACTACGTATTCCACTTGCAAAGGGGCAACAAGGTCACTTGTTATGCTCCTGTCAATACAGTGCAGCTTTACCAACAACTTTAAATCTGGACATATGGAGGAACATACAGACATTACCTTTTGGGGAAGAATAACACCAGACATATGGACAAGTGCCAGAATTTTTTTTTTTGATGCATGTAAAGCTATTGACTATACTCAAGCTAAATGGACTAAGTGTGGAGACAGGCCTACTCATTACATGCCAAATATGTTTGCACATCCTACCCAACCTGGCATAATCAGAGGATTTCTGCAACCCGGTGTGCTTCAAGATAACCAGACCAATGGATTTTTCAGCATCATTTGAACTTGCTATCAATTGAACCAGATACAAATATGGGTCCAAGTTGATCTTCCTGAACTGGAAACCACAACTGAGATTCCCTCAGTATTAAAGATACTTTTTATTGATCTGGCCCAAAAGAATTGTTTCATTTTTAAATCTGAAGCTTGAGAGAACATCACTTCTTATTTTCATTTGACTTGGAAAGAAAAGGACTGTCCAACCAAATGGATCCTCTATTTCGTCATTGTGGCCCTATACTGTATTATTAGACCCCAGTCCGACATTACACATAAGGAATATGTCAAAGAAGTCACTGACAGAATGTGCAAGTTGGCTCATGTCCCTGTCCAGACATGGACAGGAGCACTGGATGTTGGAGGATGGTTTTTGGGAATGTTTGATAATTGGAAAAGAATATTGTTCATTGTGGTTTTGGCCTTAGGAGGGTTGTTGTGTTTATCATGCCATATTCCATTTATTTAGAGAATTGTTAGATCCACTCTATCCGGACCAACTTTTGCTGCCATTCTTATCTATAATGATAAACCAGTTAAAGCAATGATTTTGAAACCTTTACCTTCTCACTATATTCCCCTCTTCAAGAATCCCTAAGCCTATTTGGCTTTTATATTAAAAAGGGAGGGATGAAGGGATTTTATTATGCTTAAGGTTGATGTTAGTAATATTGATATTAGTAGTGATACTTTGTAATCATCTTTGTTTATGTGCAAGCAGCTTTGTAGGTGCTTTATATTGGGAAATTAGTTATATAAAAGCAAATGTTACATGCTTTAGGTACAGGGGATTGCTTACATGAAAAGAACATGGTGAGGGGAGGGGGAAAAGGAATTATGGTGGAGCCTGGGTTGTTGTGTATGAGTCATCATCTAGGAATTATTTTTCTGTACCTTTTGGTTCCTAGTACCAAGACCAGATCTCTTTGTTCTGGAAAGGTATAAAAGGTGGAAGAGATCTTTGCTGGTTGTTGCCTTCATCTCTCTACCAGCCATGAGGAGAGAGTTGTGGCCACCCAACTCTATTTTGATCAAAATAAAAGTTGTTTGCTTGCTGAAAGCTCAGCTCAGGAGTTTCTTTTGGCTCTTTTAAATTCCTGAGTAATGCTGGGGCAATTGTGAGGCTAACACCACCTTACACCACCTTCCTTGAACGATGAGACACTAACCCCAAACTGCTGAGTTGAGCAATGTATTGGGGCATACTATCTAAAGCAGGGCTCTTCAAACTTAGCCCTTTTATGACTTGTGAATTTCAACTTCCAGAATTCTGTGAGTTGAAGTCCACAAGTCATAAAAGGGCCAAGTTTGAAGGCCCCAATCTAAAGTATCTAAAGTATCTCTCTATATATGTATCCATCCTCTTTCTCTCTCTCTCTCTCTCTCTCTCTCTCTCTCTCTCTCTCTCTCTCTCTCTCTCTCTCTCTCACACACACACACACACACACACACACTCCTTTCTTTTTTAATTTTTATTATTAAATACATATTGCCTGTATGTATCAATTTAGTGAAATCATATTAATTTTTGTGTGTATTTTTATAGTATAGTTCTTGGCTTATGCCTTGTATTTGTAGCCTTTGGCATGAAATGGTTCTAATTTAAGAACTTACCATTTGCCAAGACATTCTGCAGGGATTTGAATGTAACTCTTTTTGGCTCTAATACAACTCATCACTTTAGCCCAATGGATTTCTTCAGTCCATATTTTGGCTTCAACACAGTGGCGTAGCGTGGGGGGGTGCAGGGGGGGCCGGCCGCACCGGGCGCAACATCTGGGGGGGCGTGCTCGACGGCGCCGGGATCCGGCAGGGCGGAGGCACCGGAGCCCCAGCCGGGAAGGGCCTGACGCCCCGCGGCGCGCCACACACACACACACACACAAACACACAACCACACAGCGTGACTCATCCTTCGGGCCGCTCCGCCTTCGCTCCAGTGCTGGACGGAAGCCTTCTCTCCCTCCTCCCCCCCCGCAAAGGAGAAGGCGGCTCCTGAGCGTGCACAGAGCGCGGCCCTCCTGCAAGCCCGGGGCTCCGCTGCGGAGGCTCTCCCAAGGCGCTCCCGGGGACGGTTGCCAAAGGTGGGGGGGCGCGGCGGGGCTTGAAAGAGGGTGGATTTCCCGCGGGGGGAGGATCGCTGCAGCGTCTCTCCGGGGGTCCCTGCTCTCGGCGCCGGGATCCGGCAGGGCGGAGGCACCGGAGCCCCAGCCGGGAAGGGCCTGACGCCCCACGGCATGCCACACACACACACACACACAAACACACAACCACACAGCGTGACTCCTCCTTCGGGCCGCTCCGCCTTCGCTCCGGCCGCCGGCGCTGGACGGAAGCCTTCTCTCCCTCCTCCCCCCCCGCAAAGGAGAAGGCGGCTCCTGAGCGTGCACAGAGCGCGGCCCTCCTGCAAGCCCGGGGCTCCGCTGCGGAGGCTCTCCCAAGGCGCTCCCGGGGACGGTTGCCAAAGGTGGGGGGGGCGCGGCGGGGCTTGAAAGAGGGTGGATTTCCCGCGGGGGGAGAATCGCTGCAGCGTCTCTCCGGCGGTCCCTGCTCTGGAACGAAAGCTGCGTCGGCAGGTTGCCGATCCAACCGTGCATCGGCGATCGGGACCGCCCCCCGACACACGTCGCCAGCAGCGAGAGTTTCCAGCCAGGCCGGCGAATCTTTGGGGTGAGGTGCCAAAGAGAAGGAGGCGGCTTGGCTTGGATAAGCAGCGTCTGGGCAGAAAATAGGTCGGGCGCCGCAGCAAGTATGAATTCCTGGGGTTCAGCCTAAGCAGGCAAAGCTGCAGGGTGGGTTGGTTGGCTTTTCCGGGTTTGGAATAACCTTGGGAAGCTGAGGCATTGTAAGTTGGAAGTCATTGTTTGTCGCCTAACATGTTGGGTCAACCCCACGCCACATGCTAAGCCATAAACCGTGGTTGGTATCAAGGGTTTAGGACAAGATGGAGAAAACTAGCCAATTGTGGGATCATAAATCTTGATGAAGCCCATCATCGCTCCATGTGATGTATGCACTCAATCTACAAACATAGTCCAAGCCTATTCACATCTGTTGTAAGGTCATTCTCTCGTGGGGTTTATCCTGACGTCCACTAAGAGTGGAACAAACATGCCCCATTAACCATTTTCAACGCCATGTCCTCTCTTTGTCTCATCCTAAATCACAGCTGAGGCACCTTAAAGTTGCCTTGTTTCAGTTTTAAACTAGCATTTTCCCTCTTCTCCAGAGACCCTTTTTTGCCTTGAACCTACCTCAGGGGTAGGCAACCTTGGCTCTTTTATGACTCATGGACTTCAACTCCCAGAATTCCTGAGCTAGTGGAAGAGACTCGAGTGCTAAAATCCACAGGTTAGGGGGCGCAAATTACTTGCCTTGCCCCGGGTGCTGACAACCCACGCTATGCCACTGCTTCAACACTCAATGTTCCCCTCAAAACATTAAAAGCTACCTGCAGAGGCAGATCAGTGGGCTAATGCCTCCTTAAGTAACACCAGCTGCCTGCAATTAGTGCAGGTTCGCATCCCACCAGGCTCAAGGTTGACTCAGCCTTCCATCCTTCCGAGGTAGGTAAAATAAGGACCCAGATTGTTGGGGGCAATTAAGCTGACTTTGTAATAATGCCGCTTGGGGTGTGTATGAAAGCCCTAATAAGCAGGCATATACATAGAATGAAGGCTACTGCTAAGCTTGTAAGCTGCCCTGAGTCTTCGGAGAAGGGCGGGATATAAATGGAATTAAAATAAATAAAATAAATAAATTCTCATGACCATGCTATTGAGTGTCATGACTAGCTAACCATTATGCAATACAGATTGCTGGACAAACTGGACCTTTGTTTGATCCTGCAGGATTTTTTTTTTTATGTGTTCACATTGTTTTTCAAACCAGAGGGCTGTGGAAGACACATGGAGTGCTAAGGCTACCATTAAAAGTGAAATTGGCCATAACTCTATATATCTGTAAAATTGCTCATGTCCTCAGCATTCTCAGATCTTAAATTATACTAAATAAAAGGTTCTTGCTTCTAGTAAAAATATATCCAAACCTATACTGTACTCATTTGATGCAAGAACATACTACTGAAAATCCACATGAGTTCTTTGGCTCCAAGTCCAACATATTCTTTCAGTCTTTTGTTATTTAAAATATATTTTGGTGCAATTGTGGACATACTGAAAAGAAGGTCGAGGCATTTTTTAAAATCATATTTACTGCACTGCTCTTCCCCTTAGTTAAATAGTCCTCTGTTTTGCCCATGATTCATCTCCAGAAAATCCCTTTCAGCAGGATGGTGCTCATTTAATTCTCCCCTCCCTCGACAGCTGCTCAGTAATTTCATATCATACAATGGAAATGAATTTTCTAGACGTGAGGTAAAACAAGTCTGCTTCAGCCAGATTTGGCTGTACTCACAGAGATGTTCACCATTCTGTTGAACATATTCCACAGTCATTATCTTTTATAGAAGGTAGAGTGTAAAAAAAGAAAAGAAAAAAGAGGAAGGGAACATTTTGTCTGTCTGTATATCTCTTTTTCTCTCTCCCTCACAATAGGGCCATTCATTGTAATGGAAGGCGTGTGGTGAAATCCCCTGTGCAGCTTTGAAAATCTCTGTTTAGGATTTTTTAAAGCCTCCATTTTATTCCAATCTAATGGAATACACCTCCCTCACTATTAACATAAGAAGTTGTCAGAGGGATCAGCTGAATATACATAGGCAGTTGTCAGATGAAGTGAATTTATTTTGTTTTTAAAGTTTGCAAGACACCTTTCAAAACCAGAGGGCTTTTCATGATGAATGCCATTTATTATTAAAAAAGAAAATAAAATAAAAGAAGGGGGAAAAGGATATGGATGCCTAATTCATACATCAAAAGTGTAATTCATAAACTGGGAATATGAGATACACTTTTGTTTATACTGTTCTTTGAAATAAGAATGAGGGAGAAGGCCAGATGGATGATTTGGCTGGAGCTCTCTCTTCTGAAAGGAGAGAAATGGAAATATCAGCAAAATGGCAGGGCTGCAAGACCAGTTTAATTTAAGAAAACGTAGATAACTGAATGGCATATTCACACTCATTTGGAATCAGAAGGCATGCCAATTTATGGCATAAAGCATAGATTGCGTATTGTTTCCAACTGGCTCAGGGAGTAAGGAATAAAATGGACTTTGCCTGATGTTCAGCTTTTAAGTAAAATCTGCATTAGAAAGGTTTTGTTTTGTTTTGAAGGGTAAAATGTCAGGAAATTTGACCAACTAATTTTTCCCCTCCCCTCTGCATTTATGTCCACTACAATATAATAGAAAAACAAGCAGTGGAATTGTATTTTTAATATTTGTGTAAAGGTGATGTCTAGAAAAAATATTACTGAAATAAAAGTTTCATTGTGTGAATTGAAAATATCAATATGAGGTACAGTTGATCCTAGGAAATCCAAATAGGTGCTGGAGAGAAAATATTTTGTATCCCCTTTGACAGGTATGAAAATTATAGCTGAAATGTGAAGGATACTCTCTTGATGTAACAAATTCAGTTTGTTTCCCTAGCATTGACATTTTTTCAGAAAACAGAGCTTCAATATATTTGGAGCTGGTTATGGTATTTTAATCTGATTTTTCAATGAAACTAGAAATATATTAACTGATACATTTCTTCTGCATTCTATTCTCTATATCAGTGATGGCGAAACTTTTAGAGACCGAGTGCCCAAACTGCAACCCAAAACCCACCTATTTATCACAAAGTGCCAGGGCTGCATCAGCATTGTGGTGACCTCAGGGGTGCGGTGGTGGGGCGTGGCCCACTGGGTGGGCATGGCTGCAGTGGTCACGGCAGACTGGGTGAGCGTGACTGGGGCCAGGGTGGCAGGGACCCGTTCCTTGCCATCTCCGGGGCATCCCTGGGGGGGCCAATGCCGCTTGCTCGTTCACTTCCTGCCCTGTCACTTCCAAATGCCACGTGCTTGCTACTCTGGCGAACTCTGCTGGGCAACGGCGTGTGTGCCCACAGAGAGGGCTCTGAATGCTGCCTCTGGCACGCGTGCCATAGGTTCGCCACCACTGCTCTATATCTTAGCTCTATTGTTAAATGATTTTTCAAACATTTAGAAAACTAGCCATTTGTAGCATTATTAACTTTTGGAGGAACCATCATTCAGTAACAAATAATTCTGCCTCCTTGGTTCAATTCTTGGCTTAGCCAGTGTTTTTGTCTTGTTCATGTAGCAAATGATATGAAAATTAGAAACCTGGAAGCTTAAACAGTAGCTATTTTTTTATTTTAATTCCATTTATATCCCGCCCTTCTCCGAAGACTCAGGGCGGCTTACAAGCTTAGCAGTAGCCTTCATTCTATGTATATGCCTGCTTATTAGGGCTTTCACACACACCCCAAGCGGCATTATTACAAAGTCAGCTTATTGCCCCCAACAATCTGGGTCCTCATTTTACCTACCTCGGAAGGATGGAAGGCTGAGTCAACCTTGAGCCTGGTGGGATGCGAACCTGCACTAATTGCAGGCAGCTGGTGTTACTTAAGGAGGCATTAGCCCACTGCTCCACCAAGGCTCATATTAGTAAGAATGAGCCAGATGGGTTAATTCTCTGGATCCTAGACAAGACAGGACTACCAGATCTGAAGTGCAACTATCCACCTGATCACTGACTGTCAGCAAATAGTTCTATTTCTTTGCTTTCTTTATGGTCACCTTATAGCTCTGCTGTAAGGCAAAAGCTTTCTATCTGACATGATAGTTCATTACAATGGATGAGTTGCTGGAACATAATTTATTTAGTATGTATATACACAAGAAGTGATGAAAAAATAGGATTGTAATATAGTTGAATAGTGAAGAGCCAGATGAAAGGATAGTTTTGAACCTTGAATTAAAAGGAGAATTATTAGGGAATGCTTAATTTCTTTTGCTATTTTTAAATCTCTAGAGCAGATTAATTACATTCTAGGAAACAGAAGAAGCTTCTTTATATTGACCTTTGATGCATTACACCTACAGGTGGAATGAAACTGCCAAAGGGTAAGAGGAAGGCAAATATTCCTATATACTATGAAGTAATTGGCCTGTAATAACCTTGAGGACAATGCTGTATTATTTGCTTATTGCTACAGAATTAAATAATGCCAAATCACAAGCCTCTTGGTATTTTACAATAAAATACAGGTACTCCTTGACTTACAACAGTTCATTTAGTGACTGTTCGAAGTTACAATGGCACTGAAGTGACTTAAGACTGTTTTTCACACTTAAGACTGTTGCAGCATCTCCATGGTCATGTAATCAAAATTCAAAATGCTTGGTAACTGACTCACATTTATCATGATTGTAGTGTCCTGTGGTAATGTGATCCCCTATTGCAAAACTATTCATCTGACAAGCAAAGTCAATAGGGAAGCCAGATTCACTTAACGACTGTTGTTCACTTAACAAATGTGGCAAGAAAAGTTGTAAAATGAGTTGAAACTCACTTAACAAATTCCTCATTTAGTGACATAATTTTTTTGGGGGGTCAATTGTGGTCATAAGTTGAGGACTACCTGTAGGTATCTTCTAAGTTAAAAGTCATTGCTGGCGTTAAAGCCTGCCCAAGAAAAAGCAACCCATCACCATCTCTAATGGAAAAAGAGATCAACCCTTAGTTTTCAACATCCAAAGTGGATGCTCCACTGAGCTGTGCACCTTACCCAGGTGGGTTTTATTTTAGAAAAATGATGCAAAGATTATATAAGATGATAAAAATCATGGCGGACAGTTTAATTTGCCAAACCTAACTGTAATTTATTGCAGATGTTTTTAAAATTTGAAGTCTTCGGATGACATCTCTTTGAATTTCAACTGTTAATGGTGATCAAGTCCCTATATAGATATAACATTTTCATTTTAGTTAATATGTATTTGCTTAAAAAAAGTTTATAATGTCCACCTATGGCATGTTAAGAACTTACAATAAAAGATTTCCTGGAATGATAGTAAACTGTTACAAAGAACTTTCTTATTTTTACAGTGATTTCAGTTCTCAACTAACAATATCATGTTCTTTTTATGGCCAGTTTTTTAAATTAATCTCTCACTCTCTTTTAAATAACTGTGATATAATATCCTATATGGGAGTATAGAAAATGTAAGTTAATACATCTGCTGCCTGTTGACTTTCTTCTCGTCACCCCTTATTAATTTTATATGATCTATTTCTTCATAGACCCCCAAAAGATGGACCAATAAATACAGCATATCTTGTCCTGCCTAAGGCCTGTTTAAAAGGCTCGGAATTTTTTTTTGAAAGAAAAGGTGTCAGGAGTAACTATTTACTGGTTCAGTTCAAGCATTGGTTTTACTGATCAACAAGGAGAGCCTTGATTTATTTATTTAACATTGTTTTTGTACCACTCCAATCGTAAGTCTCAACATTTCAAATGTGTAAACACCTATAAAGTATTAAAAGCACAATTATTATTCTCATCATTCTCATCAATTTATTTATTTTATTTATTTATTTAGTTATATTTATATACCGCCCTATTCCCTGAGGACTCAGGGCGGTTTACAGGGAATTAAAAAACCAAAATACAAAAATTAAGAACAAATTAAAAAATATTAAATTAACCCTGTAGTCAGTTAAAAAGAACCCCAATCATCATCCCAATCCTAATTTGATAATATATGGCAACAGCTTCTCCAAAAATATTAAAATCCGAAGGCCTCACAAAAGATTGTTTTCACTTCCCTCCTAAGTGTTAATAAGGAGGGGGGACCCTTCCATTAGAAGACAAGGCACTCCATA
The DNA here is from genome assembly GCF_947247035.1 of Vipera ursinii. Taxonomy (NCBI): domain Eukaryota; kingdom Metazoa; phylum Chordata; class Lepidosauria; order Squamata; family Viperidae; genus Vipera; species Vipera ursinii. The sequence continues at coordinate 58,752,067 of NC_139512.1, forward strand.
TTGCTGGAGCAGCCACTGAGAAGCAGTGTGCGTATTTGTGTGTCTCTCTGTGTCTGCATACATACATGTGTGTGCATGTGCATCTTTGGATAGGGATAAACCAGCCATCTCAATCCTAGTAAGATAGAGAAGCTTTGAGTTTTTGGCTCCCTGGATCCAGACAAATGACATTTTTTATTCTCACTGAAGTAACATTCCCCAGACAGAGCTAATATTCATTTTAGGGGGTTTTCCTGGTCTTGCAGCACCTAACTGAGATGAGATGGTAGCTAGGAAAGTGATTGGTACCCATTTCACACTGGAAGGCCTTACTCACAGTTACCTATGTCTTTGTCATTTCCCAGTTACATTACTGCAATGAACTCTGTGAGGTACCTTTGAAGACCATCCAGATATTGCAACTGGTCCAGAATGGAGCAGCATGTGCAATTTGGAACACCGGAACACCCCTTGGGTTGCTATATTGCACCACTGCTGAATGGACTCGATTTACTTCCAATTTCCTTTAAAGACCTGCCTAACACAAGGCCAAATTATCTGTGGGACTGTCCCTTCCTGAGTATATTTGCTGTCTCCACCAATGAGAAAGAAGGGATTCCAGATCCCTTCTCTTAAATTTTGTCATTAGGAAATGCATTTCCTTGGTATTGGTCCCTGTCCTGTAGAACAACTTTAAGGTATTGCAGGCCCTCATCCTTCAAGCCTTCGGGAAGGCCTTAAAAAAATGACATTGGGATAACATGAGTTGGGAGACCCATGATTGTTGGTTTTTTATCTATTAAATAATGTTCTTTTAGAGTATGTGGAGTGGGTTTTTGGATGCTCATTTTTACTATTTTACTTTTTATCACAAGTGGTGTGAGCTAACCACAATTATGGCATATCAGTTATACTTATATTTATTTATATTTCATATCTCCAAGTTGCCCATCTCCGTCAGAGAGGGGCTTTGGGTGATAAAAACAACATATAAAAATTAACATTACAATTAAAAATGTAATTAGGGTTAGAAAATAAAAAAAAGTATTGAATAATGACTAACATCAAAAGGGCAAAAAACCCCCACACCTAAGGTAGCCATTTAATGTTGGATTATTACAGGTGAGATAGGGTCAGTCAGGAGACTAGTCAAACCCCATGGTTACATGGTTCTCCATGCCCCCCCCAACAATGCCATACCAAGTTTTGATCTTTTTCTGAAGGCCAAGAGATTGGTGACATTCCTCACTTCTGCATGTAATAGTAATAGTAGAGTTGGAAGGGACCTGAGAGGTCATCTAGTCCAACCCCCTGCTCAGGCAGGAAACCCTATACCATTTCAGACAAATGGCTGTCCAGTCTCTTCTTAAAAACTTCCAATGTTGGAGCATTCACAACTACTGGAGGCAGGTTGTTCCGCTGATTAATTGCTCTATCTGTCAGGAAATTTCTCCTTAGTTCTAGGTTGCTTCTCTCTTTGATTAGTGTCCATCTATTGCTTCTTGTCCTGCCTTCAGGTGTTTTGGAGAATAGCTTGACTCCCTCTTCTTTGGGGCAACTCCTGAGATATTGGAACACTGCTATCATGTCACCCCTAATCCTTCTCTTCATTAAACTAGACATACCCAGTTCCAGCAACCGTTCTTTATATGTTTTAGCCTCCAGTCCCCTAATCATTTTTGTTGCTGTTCTCTGTACTTTTTCTAGAGTCTCAACATCTTTTTTACATTGTGGTGACCAAAACTGGATGCAATATTCCAAGTGTGACCTTACCAAGGTTTTATAAAGTGGTATTAACATTTCACTTGATCTTTATTCTATCCCTCTGTTAATGCAGCCTAGCACTGTGTTGGCTTTTCACTTTCTACAGGGGAATGATTGAGACCATCTTGTCATACAGCATCACAGTCTAGTTTGGAAGCATCACTGCTTCAGACAGGAAGGTGGTGTAGAGAGTGGTGAGGATGGCCAAAATGATCATTGGCAGTTCCCTCCCTTCCATCCAGAATATAGCATAGAAACGTTGCTTGAACAGGGTCTGTAAGATTATCTGGGACACTACACATCCTCTTCATGACCTGTTTTCCTTGTTACCTTCTGAGAGGAGGCTTTGTGGTATCCATAGCAGAACATCCAGATTCAGCCATAGTTTCATTCCATACAGCATTAACCTTGTGAACTCTCAAGCTTCCTCCTTCCGTTATATATTCAAGATGGACAGTATTTAATATTTTATTGTCATGTATATGTAGGGGTGTGGGTCTATACATATGTTGTATATAGTATGTTTAGGTGTGTGTCATGCATGTGTTTCACTTTGAAAGTGGGCAACTAAATTTCATTTTTGATGTGTGCCGTTGTGCCCACAGTAAACAAAAATGACAATAAAGGTTATCTTATCTTATCTTATCTTATCTTATCTTATCTTATCTTATCTTATCTTATCTTATCTTATCTTATCTTATCTTATCTTATCTTATCTTATCTTATCATCTTATCTTATCTTATCGTAGCAGAATCACTATAATTTACAACATCTTGTCCCCACCCTTTGTAGAGGCTGGCTGGTTGGCTGGGGAATTCTAGGAGTTGTCAAGGTGGACACCCCAGTCTAGAAGATAATATGGTACTTCAGAAGGGACACATTTCCTCTCATAGGTTACCTTCAATAAATATCATTGTCCCATTTTAAACAGAAGCTTGAGTTTCTTCCAAGATCCTTTACAAGTGAATCCCAAACACTTTTTTTTTACCTTAAACCTCCATCCCAAAAGGAAACAAGTTGTTTCAGGGCAGAAGTTGTTTAGCACCCAGGAAGGATTTTCTAAGGAAGAGGTGTAGTATTGACTCCTTCAAGGCTTTCAGCACTCTCTTCTTCCTCAAGTACACATTCACAGCCTCCCTGATATAGTTCCCAGTCTTCTCCCTGACAGAAGGGGCAGGAGTCTAATCCATAAGCAGCAGAGCTCTTATTGCAGAGGATCTAACCCTTTTCTTTGTTTGTGCACAGTGTCAAACAAATCTCATATGTTCCCACAGGGCATAGTTTCAGTGACCTCATGGAATTTTACACAAGAAAAATCATGTTCTGAGTGAATATGATTTTTTTAAAAAAAAATCTTCAGTGCTTTGCAAATAAATCACAACTGTTCTGAAAGAGATCTTCCTGTCAGCTAATTTTCAGAAAGGAGCAGATATTAAGCAAAGTCATTGGACAGCATTTCTGTAACACAATTAAGAGTTCAAAAGTACCAATGCTTATTACTTTTATTACTATGCTGTACACTAAAAAATGTACCCATGATTGGTCAGGTTATATGAATCATCCTGTTAGAATCTGGATCTTTTTATTCTAAGATTCTATTAGAATCTTCAGAAATGTAATGTGCACTGCCTTTGTAATAGTGTAACTAGGACAGATTAATATTTATCATATTTCTTCAAAACTGTAGAAGGAGCAAAAAAAGTAATGCCATAGTAAATGCTGAGGTAACCACATTCATCTTTCATAATCAAGTATGTCAATTTTTAACAGTTTAGATTCAATAATCTTTTCAAAAAAGAAAAAAAATGACTACAGTCCAGGAAGACAACCTTTGCTGACTTTAGAAACCAAATACATAAATGATAGACTGATCATAAGAACTGGATGCCCCAAAGCAGATTTATAGCTGGAGCTGCCACTTACCCAATAATGCTATGTTATATAAAGATTACCCATTGCATCCCCCGCCTTTTGTTTGCAAGGAATAATAAGAAAGTTCTCTCTGCCCTTGGGAAAACAACAAGAAATGAACCCAGTGAGACTGGGAAAACTTTAATAAAGAAATGGAGCAAAATGATGCCACCAAAGGCAAAACTATTAATCAGGATTGAAGTCTGGCAGTATCAGACAGCTGCCCCAGATTTAGGAAGACCAACTGCTGTGGTCTGCTCAAGGCCTATACATACCTACTAGACTCCTTGCTAAAGAGAGCAAGTAAAATTGCTTCAGGGCTTGAATACACAAGAATTGTACAGAAGTCCTGAGATATGAAGATGGCGATATTTCAAGTCTAAGAATTTTAATTTTAGACGTGTACTTGTGTACAGCTTCAAAGAAATACTTAACTTTGACAAAGGTTTTAAGAATATTCCACTTAGAAGCTGCTTTGCAAATCAACTTTGGCTTCTGAAGCCAAAGTAAGGCAATTATGCTGCTTCTTTTTTAGCCTGCCTGACAGATCTACTCAGCCTTCTTTCATCAAACATGGGCAAGAGGAGAAGGATGAGACCATTTTGTAGCATTGGCCTAGTGATTTCCCAGGCTGGATGATTCCTGCACAGCTTATGGGGAATATTCACTGAGTTTCTAGCCTAAAGACTTGTTGTGATTCAGGGCCAGCCTGTGGGTTCGGCAGTTGGGTCGGATGACTCAGAGGAGGAGGAGGAGGGGGGTGTTGAAGAGCTTGATGAGAGTCCTCAGCCAGGCCCCTCTCATCTGGTCACGACACAGACCCAGCTGTGTGAGCCTGACAGCGTGGATGAAGATGACCCACAGCTGGCCCTGTTCAAGGACGCCCGATGCAGGAGGCAGTCAATCAGGAGTAAACAGAGGAAGGCAATGGGGCTCCTCGGAAGGAGGCAGAGAGAAGCCACGCCCTGAACTGTATTTAAGGGGGAATGCATGGGAGGGCTGGTTTGCTGAAGGCAACCGCTTGAAAAGCTCCTGTTTCTTGGTTTGTGTCTTGTTCTATTTGTTTTTGTAGCAATAAATTTGGCAGGCGTAATTCCAGCCTCTTGCCTTCTTGTAAAAGGGGTTGTCCCTGCCTTTTCTGCAGGGCCGGTAGCAGGCTGGTACAGAACAAGACTCTCAGTGTTCAGCAAAGGAAGTCCCAGGGGTTAGCCTGGAGACCCTTCAGGTGCATTCTGACCAATAGATATTGAGGAAGTTAAGGGAGGGGGGGAAGAGCCAGTGGTCTTGCCTGCTGCTAACATCATTTTCACTTACATGTTGATGGTTATCCAGAGTCAATGGCTTGAGAAACTGCTTTGAGATTGTCCATAGAACAGTCAAAACTAGCCAGTAGAGAACATTAATTTCTTCCTGGCTGCTTTTGCTGAATACTATGGAGCAATGCTCAAAGAAAATAAATAGCCTCAAAGACTTTCTATGTACATCGAGAATGGTCTTGACTGAGTAGTCTGGTGATGCTATAGAGTATATGTGGACTGAAGCTACCTAACTGGAAGCCCTGCTTACATACTGGATATCTTTCAGAATGTGCAGCTTGAATGAACATTGAAGGCAGTCTGAAGCCACCAGCCTGGAACCACTTGTTTGAAACCAATGTTTGAGGAAAAGGGTGAGAGAAATTAGGACTATTTCTAATTTCTTGTGCCTGGTTTACTCTCCCTGTTAAAAGCTTCTCTCTGTTTTGTGTGAATGGTTCCCAGTACGTGAATTGCTTACACAATTTTTCATTATGTACAATTTTTTTAAATAATAATAATAATAAGTTGGAAGGGACCTTGGAGGTCATCTAGTCCAACCCCCTGCTAAGGCAGGAAACCCTATACCATTTCAGACAAATGGCTGGCCAGTCTCTTCTTAAAAACTTCCAGTGTTGGAGCATTCACCACTTCTGGAGGCAGGTTGTTCCACTTGTTAGTTGTTCTAACTGTCAGGAAGTTTGTCCTTAGTTCTAGGTTGCTTCTCTCTTTGACTAGTTTCCATCCATTGCTTCTTGTCCTGCTTTCAGGTGCTTTGGAGAATAGCTTGACTCCCTGCTTCTCTAAACTATGGATATATTTTATATTTTAGTCAACACAATGGCAGACATATAAATGTATGTATAAGAATTGTATAAGAATGTATAAGAAATGTACCATGTACAGGTTGGCAGTGGCAACAATTCACATATCACAGTTCCTAAGATATAACATTAATTAATTAATTAATTAATTCATATATGTCACCTATTTATTATTCTAATAAGCAACTCAAGGTGACAAACATACTTAATACTTTCTCCTCCTAGTTTTTCAACAACAACAAAGGATTTTAGCAACAGGCAAGTCCACTGGCACTTCTACCCTTAACTTCCTCAATGCCTACTGGCCAAAACGCACCTGAAGAGTCTCCAAACTAACTCCTGGGACTTCCCTTGCTGGACACTGAGAATCTTTAGGCTAGAAACTCACTGAATATTTCTCATAAACTGTGCTGAAGTCATCCAACCTGGGAGCTCACTAGGTCAGGGGTAGGCAACCTTGGCTCTTTTATGACTCGTGGACTTCAGTGTTGGCTCAGGAATTCTGGAATCTGAAGTCCACAAGTCATAAAAGAGCCAAGGTTGTCTACCCCTCCACTAGGCCAATGCTGCAAAATGTTCTCATTCTTCTCCTTGCACCCAAGTTCTGTGAAAGAAGGCTGAGTATGTAATGGTATTGCACATGATTTCAGCAAGGCCAGCCTTCACTGTGCTACATACATTACTGTTCTGCATGCTTCAACATGTTGATTTTCAAGAAATACTTTGTCCTTCAGTTAACACACTACGTCTGCTTCTGTATGAACCTGAATAATAATGCTTTATAAGTAGTTTTGACTACTCAACTTCTTAAAGTAGTGTTTCCTTAGAAGCTTGGAAAAAGTTGTGTCTGCTTTAATTAGTAACAGAGATGCTGTCTGAGTGAATTCTGAAGCATTGGTGAATAATGTTTGAAGCCTGATACAGCTTTAATGCACATGGGTCAATCAGAAGGTCGGCAGTTTGGCGGGTCGAATCCCGAGTGCTGCGTAACAGAGTGATCGCCTGTTACTCGTCCCAGCTTCTGCCAACCTAGCAGTTCGAAAGCACGTAAAAATGTAAGTAGAAAAATAGGGACCACTCCGGTGGGAAGGTAACAGCGTTCCGTGCGCCTTTGGTGTCTAGTCATGCTGGCCACATGACCACGGAGATGTCCTCGGACAAGCGCTGGCTCTTCGGCTTTGAAATGGAGATGAGCACTGGCCCCTAGAGTCGGAAACAACTAGCACGCATGTGCGGGGGAACCTTTACCTTTACCTAGATGACAGCCATTTCTAAACTAGGGGCTTTATTTTCTCTAGAATGACACAGAAGTTCTCTGTGAACTCACAGTGGTAATTATTGTGAGAGGAAAACCAAGGATACTTTCTGAGTTTGTTTTGACAAGTTTGTCACCAGAAGTGAAGCATCTGGAATATGCTTTTACAACCTGTAGGCACTTCAGAATTTCAACATAAGCCCATGTTCACAAAGCTTATTACTGGCAATTTCAAAGACATCTATAGTACTCATTCAATGAATCTAGCAGTGATAAGGCTGCCTATGGCTGTAGGCACAGCTTGCTTTGGTTCCCTTTCTATCTATACCAAATGTGAGCAGAATGGTCAACTACAGATTGAATGTTCCACCTGGTAGAAAACAGTATGTTCCATAATGCTTTTTTTCATAGGACAGTTTCCATCCTGTACATACATATAGGAATAAGGAACACATTAATTTTAATCTTAAAATAAGGTATAATTTGCAAAAGTGTTTTTTAAAAATGCTTTTCTTTCTGATGAATATCCTTTCAAAATTTCAAAAATTCTATAACATATTTTAGGAGAACAGTTATTTGTAAACTACCTGATCTGATGTGTATGGATTTAAATTCTTCTGATGTACAGATGTAACCTGGCAAAGATGTTGGATTTTTGGGGAAAAAATGATGTGGCAATTCTAACAGGATACCTGCTTTTTATTCACATTTGTCTGTAAATAGAATCATTTTGGATGTTCACAGATGTGAAATCCTAGTTATGTATCACTGAATACTTTTCATATATTTAAATAGAGACAGCTAAGTGTAATATGTTTGGAGCGTCATGTTACTTAATGGGATGCTAAAGGCATATCCATTTCTTGTATCTGTTGAGATTTTTCTCCTGCAAATTAGTGCTGGATAGAAAGGTAACCCTGGTGGACTTGTAAGAATTTCCCTTAATGGAAGATGATGTCTTATTTTAATGCACTGATTACTGATTGCCAAAGCTGCTGTTTTAGATTAGGAACTAAAGAGGGAGGAAGGGAGGGATGGAGCGGGAGAAAGAGAGGAATAAAGGTAATTAAACTATGACTAGAGGCCCTGTAAAAATGAGGGAGGAAATGTAGACAATTCTGCCCCCTATCAGTTAAAATGAAAGAAATGCAATTTCAAGTCTAGGGTTTAAGTAAAGGTAATACGTACAATGCAAAATATATTACTGTTCATTACTTTGGTGAAGAGAGGAAAATGCCTCAGATGAAAAGAGTTAATTCCTGCCACATAGCTGTATAAAAATTATGATAGGGCTATGACTAATTTAAACAACATCATGGGATTTTTATTTCTTTTGCAGCTGTTGTTTAAATTAGTTGTAGCACTAGCAATAGTTTATTATTGGTTAGCCATTGGACCATATCAAAATATACATTATGATGTTATAAGACTATATATAAAAATAGAGCAAAAGAAAATTAAATTTAAAAAGTATAAGTATAAAGAATATTTCTGTATCACCCCTACAATTTATCACAGTCAGACCCAACCATGCAAATTTCAACTGCTCAAATAAAGGGCTGTATTACATGTAATTTCTGAATTCTGACCACACATGAAATATATTGTCTTACTATAAGAATGCCAATAGTCCAAGATACTGACCTTTTTTTTCTTTCTTATACCATTGACATTTAGATAATATATGCGTTAAGTCTTTATCTTTGAAGCAAGTAAGCTCATTATAAGGAACTTATAATGGTTATATTATATATTTTTATATTTTCCATATTGAACTATAGTATTCAGCTGCAAAAATCCTGCTCAAGTAAATTCTGCCCTAAGATGTTTAGGCATTTCTGTGTTTAAATACTCAGCAGTTTGTAAGATACATTTGGAGCAGCTCATGCATTTCAATGTACCAAATTTACGACGATAGCCATATCTTTTTCTAAGCTTCTATATTCAAAATTCTTTGTGCAGCAAACTTGTAGTTTTTTCTCCCATTGTACAACAGACAGGAAGACCACAGCTTCTAATATGTCACTTGTACAATCCAAACGGTATTTAATTGAAATTTTGTCAGTTCTAACAGACATGATGTTGGGAGTCTGCCAGTTTGCATAGCATTAATTTTTCACCAATAATTATATGCTCTGATTTTAGGCAAGGAATAAATTGTACAAATTCCCAGTTCAGGTCTGATAGCAGCAAATGAACTCCTTTTAGCCACACCCAAGATATTTCTCAAATGCTGTGATTGCATTTATCACAGTAGCAATATGTTTTAAGTTCCAAACTTCAGTTTTATACAAGGATAACCTTGGGCCTTATATAGTTTAATAATTAGGGCTAAGGAACCTGTACACCTGTGTTTTCTTTAAAAAAAAACCTTAAGCATTACATTCACTCATGCCCTTGCTCTAAATGAGTTCCTTTGATGATGAGGGAGTCAAAATAAAGTCTCAGAGAAAACTACCCCTAAGTAAGGAAAGATATTAACTTGCTCTATTTTGGTTCATTATTAAATAGCCATCTACGGCTATGATGTCACATTCCAAAAACAATGAGTTTTCACTTTGATTTATTAATAATCAAATGTTAAAATTAGTTATATTCCTGGAAACAATGAGGTAGATGAGTTGGAGTTTGGGGTCTAAATATGATAGCTATATACAAGCCACATAAATTGGGCCAATATAAAATGAATTAGTCATTCCTCTATTTCTCCATCAAAAGCTAGCTGTCACCGATCACTATTTGATGCATGATACCTGATACCTAAGGATATACTTGCTGGGGGCCCCAGTTATGATCCATGATAAAGGGCAAGAAGGAATCTACCTGTCTGTTGCCTAGGCAACATCTATACCAGCCATGCCACTACAATTTTTCCTAGACTGCTTCTGATAATGGCAGCTGGGTAGGCTCCCGCTGATACTGCAGTTGCCTTCTAACCTGCCAAATTACGAATGAATACTTGTGTGTATGTCTACAAGTTGTAGAATGAGTTTTATTTTCTGGACAACCTTTCAACAATCAGAAGCAAGAGCAGTAACAAACGTTGCTTTTCAATTATTTTGGTATAAATTTTCTGACGTGCTAAGGGATTTAGTTCCTACAACCACATTGGCTGAGAGCCGAGGAGCTCAATCCAAAGCAACTTTGTGAAAATTAATTGTGCTATGCTGATTTATCATCATCAATGTCTATTAATCAAGTCTCTAACCTTAGACCTAACAAATAGGAAATTCCAGTAAAGACAGCTTAAAAAAAATCCCATTAAATTACACTGTGCTTTTAAAACTCAATTATCATGAAATCGATCTGAAAGTTTGTTCCTACTGGGCTGAAGAAATCATGTATTCCCTCTCCAGTGAATGCTGGATTTTTACGCCGTTTGGTGATTGATGATGGTAGCTATAGCAGGGGAAAGGCTCTCGAGGTCAACTAATGTAATCTAGAAACAGTGGGGATCTATAGTAAAATGAGTAAACTTGGAAACGTTTATGTATGTGTGTGTATGTATTCAAAAGTCTGCAGTTAGTCTAATGGGACATATGGAGCTCCACAAGGTTTAAGAATTTTAAAAAGAAACCTGGCATGAGAAATGGCATCAGAGATTGTGGAGCACAAATCTCAGTGGTTAAACAGAAAAAAAAGTGAGATTCAAAGAAAGACCTTTAATGAAAAACAAAACAAAGTACTGGATATGAAGCCCAATTACCAGTTGATTGGCCATGTATTGTTTTATGCAAAATGACTATAACACTCATCCATTGTAATTTATTCCCATGCTTGCAGGCTGCAACATCTGTAAATGTTGTAGGCTAATGTAGGTAGGATGGATTGACTTTCCCCTTGTATTAAAAATTCTACTTTGTTTTTCTTCTAAATTCAATGGATCTACTTTTTTTAAAATTAAATTTCCAAAGCCAACTTACATGGATGTCATGAGTCTTTGCAACATATTTGCTATGGAAATGAAGTATTACTAAATTATAAAAATACATCCAGTAACTATTGTCAGTTGTTCTGTGCTCTGTGGAATAGTTTCTTATTATTACAAATCCAGTTAAGTGGTGTTATGGAATGCTTCATAGTATGAAGCTTGATATTTTCAGTTTTCTTAAACAGGCTTATTTAATACACAGAAAAGAGAAGTTGAGGGTAGGTCCAGATATTTATTTGGAAGCACTCTCTGGGAAGATATTTTCATTTTAAAGAAAAGCTGGGAGGAAGGTTTCATTTAACATTTTCATCAGCCGTCTCTATTTTATAATATTTTGTCAATTAATTATCTTTCAATAATATAGGTATACCCTTTAGATAGAGTAGGGTTTTTTTCTTCCAGAGTTTATCCTGTCTTTAAAGGACTAGCAGAATTTATTTTTAAAAAAGAGAGTTCAGTTTTTTCTAGTAAATAAGGAAACATTAATCAATAATTGGTAAACTAGATGTTGGATTTTTCTGTAATTAATTACTATTTCAGGCATCACGCTTCTCCCCATTTCATAACAATGTAGTTTAACAGTAATTATACACAAACTAGTGCATTTAAGGTTAGAAATGGGATGTTGCATAGCTTTTGTTAATATTTGATCTGTGCACACCTCAAATGTATGAAACAAAACAACAGTCTGTGTTTAAATTAGTAAATCTCTCACTTCTTCCTAACTTTTCCCTATGTGGTGACATATTTTATGGTCAAACTCACTAATCTGAGGTTTAGTATGTGTCTGTCATAAATTAAATGATGTTTAAATATCAAGAAGTTTACATCTATAGTAATCTTCTAAACTCCCTGCAACAGCTGTTTGTTGTGATTTTGACATTCAAATAATTTTCTATAATTAACCCACTTGCAGGAATGAATTCACCGAATGTTTGACAAAATAAACAACTTTCTGTTTCATATTAATCCTGATGATAGTAGTTCATAAAATGATATAATATTGTCCCAAAACATATGCTGTTGCACCACAATCCAGGAAAGCATTATAAAGTGAAATAATCAAGTTACAAAAAATGAAAAGGAACAGGTACAAGGAGTTCTAAAATGTTATTCTTTAATTTGGTCATTGGAAGACCTCCAGGATATTGTTTCTATAGCTAGCAGTTCCTCAAGGTTTTAGCTTAGTTAGCTTAGTTATAAACTGTTTTCTGTATCATAATAAATAATAATACTCAATGTTAATTGGTTCCAGAAGACGCAATGAGTACTAAAAATGCTGAGTACCAAACACATTTTTCCCTTAAGGAACAATATAGTGAATCACAAGGCAGCCGACACTATTCTAGCTTATGCATTGAGTACCAAACAAATGATGAGTACCGGGACAAAATGTTCATCTCAAAATGCATTGAGTGCCAAATTTGATGAGTTTCAAAGCAGCTGAGTACCAAGGTGCCACTGTATATCTTATACTATAATCACTGTCCCGAAGTCTCCAAAAATTATCATCTGACATACAGAATATATATGTATGACCAATTATCAAATTCTAACAATATATAACTGAATAGTACAGTCAGCAATAGCTACATTTTTTTTTAAAAAATCTTAACTGTTTTCTTGCCTTTAAAATTTGATGAACCATTTTATTTTTGTGCTTCATAATGCTTTATTTCTATGCTTCTCTTTACACCCAGAAAAGAGGAAAAGAAGAAAGAAAACAAAGGAGGGGGGGGAAGAAAGACTAGAATTGATACTAGAAAATATTTACACCAACCTGAAAGCTATGATAATTTACACACAGTATGATAATTGAGACAGCAACATCTGGTTATGGCCATGGGAGGCTGGATTATTGCTTTTGCACTTCAGTATGCCTAGCTGCAAGTGTTAGAGAATCCCTTTATTTTTCAATCAGAAGAGCTCAAGCTTAGCTCTAAGTTAAGCCTGCTTATCTGACCTCCTTAAATCATCCTTAATATGAAGGAAGAAGTGAATCAAATTTGAAACTTGTGCATGTTTAACCATAGGTACTGTTGAGACTATTTTAAAAAGATATTTGTGTTAAACATTCTTGGCAATAACCAGCTATAAACACTGCAAGTTGTATGCACTCCTTGTATCCTATCTTCGCCTCAGCCTGGCATATATTTACTAGAGCTCAATATGAGACAGTAGAATAAAGGACATGCAATCACAATAGGGCATTTTATATCCTTTGAATTGAATATTTGCAGTATGAGAGAAACAAGGATTTAATTTTATTGTTGTTCTTTACCACAATAAGGTTGCAAAGCTATAGATAAGGAAACCATCAGGATGAAGGTGAGGGAGTGAATAGGCTATAAAATGTACCATCTGTGACTGAAACCGCATCTGTGGATTGGCCATTGGGAAAGAGAGAGGCTTCATTTTACTAGCCAGAACCCTTCTGCAATTTTCTTGTTGGGAAATATCTTTACACACTGTAACACAGGTACGACAGCTTGGATAACAGCTCTTAGCTCTACTCCAGCAGGTTTTAGATTTTCCATGCTATATGCCTATGCCTGTCAAGGGGAGCTGCACCAGACGCAACAGTTCTAAAAATGGTTCTCTATTGTGCCTGCTAAAAAGCAATGCCATCTAGACACTGCCACAGAGGGTTGGCATTCTGCTTCATTCCTCCATGACAGCTGGAAGCCTCTTGGCTGGGCATGATGGTACAAGGAAGGCAACTTAATAGCGGGCATCACTATAATCTTCCAATCAATTCCTCCCCACCTATCATGTTTATTATACTATAGCATATGACACTGGCCAAAACAGAAGCTGCACACAATGAATGTGCACGCCTGGAAGGTTTCAGTGCAATTTGGAATGTATTTCCCCTACTCCCTTTGCTACTTCCTGGCCTTGCCAGTTGATTTTGGCTCATGGACTTCTCAAAGGAAAGACATCTACAGATGCAGCTATCTTGGCTGGGATATGAGCTCTCCTACTAATTGCTGAATACATATGCTAAAGGAGATTCCCCAGATGTGGTACAATGGATAGGATGTATATAGAAATCAATTCGGAGCATTCTGTGTGATTCCCCTGACATTCAGTTGTGGAATGACCAATAATTTATGAAATCAATAAATATAAAGAAAGAGAGAATGGTGATAACATTGCCTCAGTTCTCAGTGACTCCTCTAACTAGGAACCCCCCCCCAAAAAAAGACTGATTCTTAAGAACCAAGGCATACAATTTACTCCACCTGAATATACTACCTGTCATGAAATGAATGGGAAAGAATTGCATTGCATTATCTCTTGCTCTGTGTTACTAATGTGCACACTTTCTTTTTGGCATTCTCTTAGAGCAGGGGTGTCAAACTGCCAACCCATGGGCTGGCTGCATCATACAGAGGCCTCACACACCCCAGCTCTGGCAATGCAAAAAAGTCATGATATGTCGTGACATGTCACATGACGTGGCAAGTTGACACCCGTGCCCTAGAGCCTTGTCTAATATGATTCACTGTTCTGGAAGGCTGCAAAGCACAGGTAGGAATGAAATAATTCAATACTTAAAATCACATTGATGGTAATATTTTTTGATGTACAGCAATCAACATTCATGACGTGTGTCCCCTAATTCTAGTGAATAATTAGGAATTCCTGTTTCATGAGTAACAGATACAAGGAAACTTCAACTAAATGCAAATACCTTCATGCTCATCAAGTCTTCAGTTTCCTTGTGGGAAATTTAAATTAGTATCTCCAAACTTTGGCAGGAAACAGTTTATAATCTTTAAATATTCTTCTTTTTGGAAGGATCTGCAGATTAAGGGATTACCTGAATACTCCTGGGTACTGAGGACTTTTACTCAAAGAAATATTAAATAGCCAACTGTAACTCAGCTAGTATATGGAAATATGGTAAGTAAGAGGTTTCTTTTTTAATATTCTATTTCAGTTTAGTCATGGTTATCTTTGTACCATCTATTGAGTTCCTTGCATATATTCAATGATTCTATAATTCCCCTTGAGTTCAGGTTTCCTGAATGACCACAAGGTTGGGCTTCACAAACAATTCCTTTGGATTGTTCTGGGGTTCTCCCAGATTTACTTGCTTACCTGCACTTTTTATAATTCTCAGTGTAGAAAGTAAAGATGACCTTGACAGATATAGCCTATAGCCTAGACAAAATGGGCTGAAATATTTTAACAGTCCAGAACATCCAGATAATATTCAGAAGTGGATCAGGTAGATAATCCACCTCCATTCAGTAAACTATAAGAAGGAGGAAGAAGTTCAGCATAGTCAGATTTGCAAGTTTGTTATTATATCAATCTCAATAAAATTAGTTTTAACCTTCCTATAGATTTGATTTCATGGCCAGGTCTAAATTGAGTGGCTGATACTCTATCTCTTCTCTAACTGAATCTACATTTCTGGGGACCATGTTTTCCTTACTTACACTTTGATCATCATCATCATTATTATTTGTGGTCTTCACTGATCACAAAATGCACAAGAAATCAACGTCAATGAAATAGATGGCAAAACATAAAATATAGCATGCATAAAAATTCCCCTAAAGTTATAGATAGTGTTGGCAAATAGCTACTGCCTGATATTGTATGGATTACAAAACAATGGACTGCATTCATAATTCATCATTTATGTATTCAGCAATACTGTAAAATGTTCCCTATATAACTCCATTTGTACCTATCCTGGCCTTACACTTGCTATTCTGAGTTTTCTAACTCTATGTATATTGCTAAAGAAGTAGAGAAATGTATACTAGTGCTTGAAACTCTTGCTGCAATAGAGGACAATTCTACATATATTTATTTGTTTCACTTTAATACTTTGAGCCTGTTTTTGAAAGCTCACTGTTCATCCCCATTTTGCTTAGAGGAAAACAGCATTCTGGAATTTAGAGCTCACTGAAAATGGAATTTAAAAATATTGTACCCTTACAGAATATTGAGATTTTTTGATAAAGGGCTTCTTATTATTAACAGATGATGTCTGTCTTTCCAGAATTCCTAACATCAACAGCAGGGCTAAGAAAATACAAGACAGGTTCCACTAGGCCAGTGGTGGTGAACCTTTTAGAGACCGAGTGCCCAAACTGCAACCAAAAACCCACTTATTTATCGCTGGGTGCCAGGTGGGCATGGACCACTGGGTGGGTGTGGCTCTGGTGGTCATGGAAGATTGGGTGGGTGTGGCCAAGGTGGGTGTGGTCACCTCAATGTTGCTTGTGGGGAGGGACACCTGTGGGGGGTGGGCAGGGTTGGGGGAGCTGCAGGAGGTCTCTGGCTGGTGGGGCGGTAGGCAGAAGACTCATCCTGTGAGGTGAGGCGAGGCAGGGCAGGGGTGCCATTGCCCTGGGGCAAGGCAAGGGCTGGGGCAGCTGCTGCCTGACACCATCGGCCCCCACACACATAGGCCAGCGAGCGCATGGGGGCCAATGGTGTCTGTCAGTAGCCACAGCCTGCTGGCCCCTCGACAGGCACACTCTGGGGCTCCGCAGCCCATCACCAGCAGTTCAAAGAAACCGTCTCTGAGATGGGATGGTCGGCCAACAGCTGAGGAGGTGATGCAGTGGGTCGTGCCTGGGAAAAGGAGAGCATGCTCGGACAGGATGGACAGGATGGCGGGGAGGGAAACCAGCCATGCCAGGATGCATTCAGCCATGTGGGACCTTGGTGAATTAGCAGGCGGCTGGTTGAAGAGGGACAGTTGCCACCTCCAGGGCATGGTGCGGGTGCCCAGAGAGGGCTCTGAGTGCCGCCTCTGGCACCCGTGCCATAGTTTCGCCACCACTGCACTAGGCAATAGAGCAATTGTAACCTAATTTCTTTTCTAATTCATATTGTTTGCTTTAGACAGTCCACACACCCCTTCCCTATTTGTTTTTTTTCTTTTTTTTGCTTCAGGAACTAACACCTGGTAAAGGTTATATTACCTTTGTCATGAACTTTTGCCAATTTTATTTTATTTTATCTTATGTAGAATATTGATTTAAGCTTCACACAAAGGATAAACAAACAGCATGTAATGATGTAAAGTTTGAAATTCATGTTAGTGGATTGGAAACCAATCTATCTCCACCACTGTGTGACCCTGAGCCATTCACTCTGCTTCTTAGCTTAATCTACCTCTCAAGTTAGTAGTGGTGGCGATGTGATGGACATGGACAGTTTAACAATGTGATAAATGTGATAAATAAATAAAACACGATAGTACACCATAAAACACCATAGTACACCATAAAACACCATACACCATTTCAAATTCCTAGAGGAAAGGCAGAATATCAGTCTAACAAGGGTGTTATAACAGGTAAATAGCTGAAAACATGGCAGCAGTGGGGTATCCATGAAGAAAGTGTTTCAATTCATTTACAAAATACTCATCAGTTAGAGGAGCAACTCTGAATATGCTCAGAGTTGCTTTTCTGTGGTATTATTAGTAGGCTACAATTATAAAAGGGAGAATTAGTACACTAGCATGAGTGATGAATTGAATGATCTTTTCTTTTCTCCTAAAACTTTGGGTGCTATATCAGTCAAGATCATGGAAATACAGTGTTCCTCTCCTCAAGGAAACAAATTGGTCCCTTCCTTCCCCCTATTCAGCATTCTCACAAAGTATATTTGTCTTCTCAATCTTTTCAAGTCCCACAATGTCTTTGTGTACCCTGAATGAGCAAACAAAAAATAAATGAAAGGCAAGTTTAGAGTGGAAAAGAAAAGATCATAAGCACCTTGAAATCTGGCTGAAGGTGGTCAGAGATTTGGGGAGATGGGGATGGCAAACCTAGAGACCAATACTGAAGAGAAGAATTTTATAAAACAAATTTAGATTGCACCTAAATAGGTTGAGCTGCTATTCCCCACTGTCACCAGGGATATTTTGGAAAGATATTCTATCCAGGACACTCTGAGGAAGAAGTAGATGCAAGCTAGAATTCCATTGCTATTGCCTCCACCAGCAGTAGCCAAAATCTAATTTAAAAAGTTCCAGTACCACAATCAAAAGAGAAGTTTTCTTTTCAGACAAAAATAAAAGGAAAAGGAAACAAAACAAAACAAAATCAAATTGGACCAAATTAGACTAAAGACATGGTCCAAGGAAAGTGGTCAGAAGGTCCCCCAAACCTTCCATCTTTACACTAGTCTAGTAAAGTGCTTTTTTTGTTTATCTGCTTTGCATACAGATGGAGGACAATAAAGTGAATATACATCAGGGAGAGGCTATTAGTTGTGGCTCTCTGATCTTAGGGAACAACTTGCCAATCTTTGAAGCACAGGAAAAGCAATATAACTCATAAATAAAAAGACATTCACACAGTTCATCAGCTACAATGGAATGACTCAATGTGTTCATTTATGCCTGATTTAAGCCTGTTGTAACATGTCAAGGTCTTTTAATAAAACATGAAAAATTCAGAAATATTCATGGGCATCAGTAAGATGCTTTAAAATAATCCCAGCAGTTGTACTGCACCCAAGGGCAAAAATGCAACTCCCTACTTAAATTTTCAATTTCTAACACAGATATATAATTCAACTATAAATTTCAAACCAGCAGCTTTTCAGACTGAAGTTTCAAGGTTAAAAGTAACATGGTGTATAATGCAAATTCCCAAACAATCAGATTCAATGAATATCATTGTCGGCTACATTGTACACAGTAGACTAATAAAAACAAACTGATTGATCTGTCTCATTATGGGCTTGATGTCTTCTAAAGCACTAGCTATAAAATAAGCTAACTGGAAAATCAAAGCTTTAGTGACCTCAAAGGACTCTTCTTCTGGTAGTCTGGTCTAAATTGTGTTACTTGAAATTTAGAGATTCTTCTGCCAACATATTTAAAATAACAAATCCCTAGCATTTTCAAATAGGCATTTCCTCAAGCTTTGCTCTTCTTCAAAAAGAACTGCTGAGTAACTGTTAACAAATCATCATTATTGGCTGGATATTGCCATGCTACAGAAGCCCGAGTGCCGTAATGCACTCCAATGCATTGGATGTAAGCTTATCAGTGTTATGTGATTTTCTTAAATAAAATCTTTATTGGGGATAAATTGTTTAATTATTTAATCAATCAATCAATCAATCAGAATAGAGCTGCAAGTGGCCTTCTAGTCCAAACCCCTGCTCAAGCAGGAGACCCTATACCATTTCAGACAAATGACTGTCCAGTCTGTCCTTAAAAATCTCCAGTGATGAAGCACCTGCAACTTCTGAAGGCAAGCTGTTCCTCTGGTTAATTGTCCTCACTATTAGGAAGTTTCTTCTTAGTTCCAGATTGCTTCTCTCCTTGATTAGTTTCCATCCATTGTTTCTTGTCCTGACTACAGGTGCATTGGTAAATAAGTTGACCCCTCCTCTTTGTGGCAACCTCTCAAATACTGGGATACTGCTATCATGCTCCCCACTCACCCCCCAGTCCCTCTTTTCTCTAAATTAGCCAATCTCAAAACCTGCAACTGTTCTTCATATGTTTTAGTCTCCAGGCTTTTAATCATCTTAGTTGCTCTTCTTTACACTTTTTCCAGCATCTCAACATCTTTTTTTGTAATGTGGTGACCAAAACTGGATACAGTATTCCAGGTGTGGTCTTACTAAGGCTTTATTAAGTAGTACTAATATTAATATTAATAATATTGAACTCCTAAGCTTTTTAGTGTCTCAGGAAGACTAATTGTTCTTCATTTATTATATTCTTTTAAAATGGAGATCAAACCTGGAACATTCTAGAGGCATCTCATACTGACAGTTGAAGTTCAGGCTTGTTTACAAACACTCCACAAATGAGATGACAATGACAACTCATCACAGGACAAGAGTTACACTAATGTCGATGAAATAGTGGAATAGAATAATTAGAGAAAGGATGCCAAAGGAGGGACAAAATCAAATGTGAATAAAAACAATTAAAATAACTCTTTAATTATTTTAGATAATTAAATTAAATTGTTGAATTGTCCCACAGCAAGATTTCCCACAGAGAGTTAGCCATGGCAAGTTGACCAGGACGAATTGTCTGTGGTGAGTTGGCTTTGGCAAGTTGTCCCATTCTAATCTTGGAGGATCTCGAAATATAGTTGTTTCATGCTAGTATTATCTTTTTTTAATATAAGCTGTGTATGACCTTTCCATCAGACTTGGAAAAGTGCTTTAGTATTTCCCATACTGTTATGGAATAGATTGTGCTACTCTGTTTTAAACCTTTATTGGGGATTTGAAATCGTTTTATCTCCTTATTAGAGATATCCTAGAACAGGGGTGTCGAACTTGCAATGTCACATGATGTGTTGTGATGTATAGTGACTTTTTTGCCATTGCCAGTAATGGGGTGGGTACAGTTTCACTATGATACATCCAGCTTGCCAGCCAGCAGTTTGACCCCCATGTCCTAGAGCAAAGACTTGAGTAGAGGCACAAACTGGAGAAAGAAATGTGGTATGCACAACTGATCATTTCACTTCATGATTACAGCCTTGTTTACTACAGGAGAGATTACTATGTATATATCTTAGTCTCCACTGCAACAGAGTTTTTTAATAGGGGTAGATGGTCATCTGTCAGGGGTGGGTTCCTGCACTAAGCAAGCAGGTAGACAAGATGATCTGTGAGATAACTTTCAAATATATATTCTTTAATTCTGATCTTTGTGTCTTACCTCGAAACTTCGGATAGGACAGAACTCAGCAGACGAGTAAAATATGAAAGAACCCAAACTGATTAATTGATTATGTGCCTTCGGGTTGTTGTCAACTCTTAGGCATAATGATGATAGATCTTCCCTAATCTAAAAGGACGTCAAAAACAAACCAATTTATTTTTGAATGAAATGTAAACTGGATTAGTTTTTATTTTTAAAGCCCCCGTGATTAAACTGAAATAAAATGAGAAGGTTCTCCTCAACTCACAGTTATTTGGAGCAAGTTACTCTTGGATTTTTGAATTCTCTCCTTATTGAGTTGAGAGGTCCCACTACCTTTGTTGGCTTTTCAAAATGTTGTAAAAGATTGAGCTATGCAATGTTTTGGATTCAGTTCAAAAGATAGCTCACCTAATGTGGGAGTAATAATTTAAGAGGTGTCTGCAACTTTTTAAAGGTGTTGTATCTTTTCCTATGATTACATAGCAGGTATGAAGTCATGCAAACAATGCACTTCCTAAAATAGGCTTTGAATGTGCGGTTATAAACATCACCATGGTAAAGCAGTTTTTAAATGTCAGATTAGGATTTGAATAGTTGAGGTTCAGGTCTACCCTCAACCAAGGTTGACTTTGGGATAACCTTTCTTTCTCAACCCAGACTACCTTATAGCACTGTTGCTATAGAGGTAAAAAATAAAGAGATGAAAAGTAGGATATAAACTTAATGAACATGTTTATTGCTTTTAAAATTGCTGGTTTTAATTTTGATCACTTCGTTTATTGTAAACTTTCATGATATTTTGATAGTCAGTGATATAATAATTTTAACAGATGCATAAATATAATAGGAAAGGGTCCTGGTCTCATGAGATATGATCACAAGTGAACTAAAAACAAATCTTGAAGAGTGGGAAACATTGAAAGATTCAGGCAAACTAACTATGGATGGCATATCTGAACTCCTTATGGATGCCTTGAAGCTAAATCAGAGTCAAAAGGAAGAACATTTTATATGCTTCTAAGCCAATATGCTTGTGTTTTCTATAAGACTGCTACAACAAATATAGTTCACTGTATACTGGACTCACACAGTGCTGATTAACGTAGGATAATGCATCTTTTAAACCACTAAAATTGGCAGACTAAGTCACAATATATAAGCAGGTAGCAAATCTCACACTCATTTGCACTGAACATGATACCTAGTTGGGTGATGAAATTTCTGTAAGTGAACAAAAAAATCATGCAGTACCAAGAACTCAAGCTTTGCTCCTGTTCTTTTTGCCTGTGTTTCTCTGTGAGCTTTTTTTAAAGAAAAGCCTAGCAAGCTGGGCCAATGAGACAGGAGCATATAGCCCTTTAGGACCCTAAAGTCTGCAAGCTGGTATTTAATTGAGCATGTTCATTGCAAGGGTATGGCTCCAGTTCGCCTCTCTTACATCAGAAAATAGGATAGCGATCAGTAATAGGAAAATAGCACAATCATGATGGGGAGGGAAGAAATCAGGACACTGCTGCAATAGTAATGGAAGAAATAATCATTTTAATAGGCGTGAGGAGAAAATGAGAGAAGAAGGGAGATGTAACTAGGGGACATTGATACTTAACGGCATGGCTGAATAAATATAGGAATGGAAGACTGCTTAGGAATCCCAGATGTTTAAACTTGACTTTCTATGGAAGAAAGGCTGATTTCATTATCAAGGAAATAAAGAGGTTTGAGGCAAAATAGAGAATCTCTATTGAGAACCAACAGCAATTACTAAGAAGATGGATGGGATTGAAAAATTGGATCAGGAAAAACCTGAAGAAGAAAGTCCTTCTGTATGCCCAGCACTCCACATCTCTTTCCTTGACCACAGGTGATAAATAATTGTGTTGAGTTTGCTAGAAAGTGACATGCAACCTGGAGGATTTTAAAAAAAGCCTTGATGTTGGAAAATGTCACTATGCTTACAGAAACATCACTTGTTTAGGTTTCTCTTGTTACAGAAAGTCAATGGAATATAATTGCATTCAGACCACAGGGTCAGGTGTAATTAACAATTCAGCATAAAATCAGTTTAGAAAAGCTAACAGCAGTGCCATGCTGTCCATCAAAAAGGATACTTTGGAAAAGGGACATAATAGGATTAACCCACAGATGCCAAAGGGACTCAGGTCAAAATACATGACACAGGAAATACAAAGCCTCAAACAGGAACAGGAAATAACCTCAAGAGCCCCAGAGGGTATAAAAAACCACTCCCTACATGTGCTCACCATCTTTTTTCTAGAGCCATCTTTGTGTCTGGCTCTCCTCTTCAATAAACTGCAACCTTCTTTCTAAAGCAGTCACCATGTTGTTTATTCCCGGCTTGGACTGAACCATGATGAAGACTTTTCCTTCAACAATCTCAATCCATGTTCCAGCAACACCCTTTTCAATCACAAATTCAGTCTGAATGTATATGGTTATTCTATATTAATATTTCACATATAGGAAATTTCAATAATATAGTATCATTCAGAAATTTACTATCTTATATGGGGATCATATAGAGTCAAATAGAGCCATTGATTTAGATAGGCGGCTATAGAAATTGAACAAATAAATAAAGGGATGAGCAACCTGGAGCTCTAATTTAGTTTTTTAATTTTAAAACTGTTAAGATAGGAGGTGTCACTTAATCTTTATTCCATTATTTTCTGGGTAGGAGGGTGGGAGCAACTGGAGCACTGCTTCTCACTTCAGAGTTCATCAAATTTCTGCAGAGCAATGCCAGCTGTAGAGTATCCCATGGCCATGCAGATTGCCACTTGAATTTGCCAGTTAAATCCACTTTTTGGATCCAATTTTATGAGTCAGTGTATTGCACACTGTCCTTTACATTTCAGAAAGCAGGTCAATGGGATCTGGCACTGGTGAGATGGGGCTCCAAGATGTTCACATATTGTTCCTACTTGGCTTTGCTTTCCATAATTCTGCTTTTCTAGGTTGTTGTTGGGTGGTTTTTTTTTTTTTGAAGCAACAGCATTGTCTTAGAAAAGGGGAACATATTCTTGGCTGTGCTCGGCAATTTCTCACTAGTTTTAATGTGAGGAAACTAATCTCATTGATCTACTAAAATTCAAGTGTATTGATCCATTTAGGTGAATCTTTTGGACTTAGACTTTTACACTGGGTAATAACACTTTCCAACTCTGCTAAGTTGTAAATGCTAGCCTCTGGTGAAATCAAGTCTATTAAGGATGTAGAGAGGAGGCAATTTCACATAAACAGTTTAACTAGCTCAGGCACTTGCTGAATTACCTTCTTTTTTTTCCCTCCCTTAAATACAAAACTGTCAGCTTTTTGCTCAGATCATTAACCAAGGGCAAGACCTTAATGTCATTTTCCTTTGAAACCCATACTTTGAAAGTGTCACTTCTCTGAACTTATTGGGGAAAGTGCATCTCTATATAAGTGGAAACTTGTCTCCAGTTAAATGACAGTTCTAAACCGCCAACCCCCCTCCTCCCCAAACACAAAACAACATTATAGAGCTCTGAGTGGCCAGTTGTGTGACTGGGAAGGAGAAAACAGAGATTGGTCCAGTAAAGCCAGCTAGGAGAGCAGTAGCATATCCAAGATAAGTATGTATGAGATAAGATGCTCAACTTGCATAAACGTTTTCTGGAACAGAGTCAAAATAACTTGTTGCACATAAGCAGATTTCTGCTGGGGATGGATGGACGGATGGATAGATGGACAGACAGACAGTTGGATGGATATTTCTCAATCAGGTCTGTATAGGTTAGCAGAATTGCTTCCTTATGTTTACCTCAAACTTATATACACAGACTGTTTCAGCTAACTCATCATTTATGGCTTATTTATGCACATAAGCCCAGAGAAGGCTTGAAAATTGCTGATTTCTTGATAGGAAGAGACCAGAATGTTTGGACTGTATGCTGGGAAGAAGTAGGGAGTTCTTGTCAACATGCTACCCTTGAGAATTTCTCTCTAGCCAAGTGATTAGCCTAATCACCTAACTGGTAGAAATAGGAAACTGGTTCCCTGCTGGCACTTCTATGCCAGCGCTGTTTGTAACTCCCCAATCACTCTGTAAATCATTCTGAAGCTAACCTGCAGGGTTTTTTCCCCACATCTACTATCCCAAGACATACAGTTATCTTCTACCATGAATATAGAAAAAATTTCCTATCTTCCACATCACATGTATGAGAAAGAAGCTATGTTTTGCAATTGCTTTTCATTTTGTGATTGTTTATGAAACAGTGAGGCAGATGCTATGGGAGAGAAGAACATGGATTTTTAAGCTAAAAGGATAGGTAAGAGTTTTTATCACCCCAAAAATATCCTGTCTGCAATCTCTGTAAATTTGCAATGTTCCAAATGCCTTTACTGCAACTACAGATGTATCGCAACTGTATTAGAAAATAACCAACTTTGTTTATCAATTTTGGGCTGCTAAAATCTGTAGAACTTCTAGATCAGGGGTCTTCAAACTCGGCCCTTTTATGACTCATGGACTTCAACTCCCAGAATTCCTCAGCCAGGCATGCTGGCTGAGGAATTCTGGGAGTTGAAGTCCATGAGTCATAAAAGGGCCGAGTTTGAAGACCCCTGTTCTAGATGATCAAAAATAAATAAATGTAATTGCTTTGCTGCCATCTAGTGGTCATCCAGAGGTTTTCAGCCCTTGATACCATAGCCCAGACATGTCAAACACAAGGCCCGGGGGCCAGATCTGGCCCGCGAAGTGGTTTCATGTGGCCCGCGAAGCCATCCTGGAAACAATGAGGGAACGGCCCCCACTGCCTTGGCCCTGGCCCAGAGATCCTCCTTCTGCCAGAGACCCTCACATCTGTCCCACTCATGCCCAGGCCCCCATAGGCACCCTTGATGCGAATGATTTAGAGCTGGCCACACCCACCCAGTAGGCCATATGCACTCTAGCCACGCCCACCCAGGCCATACCCACCCGGCCCCCTGAGGGCAACCGCAATGCTGATGCGGCCCTCAATGAAATTGAATTTGACACCCCTGCCATAGCCTTAACTTAGCAGCTGAATTTAATGTAACTTATATATTGACATTTTCTATATAGATTCCCCGTGATTTACTTCCATATTAACATGTTACTCCTTTTTTGGGTTAGCAAAGTCAAGAAATAGAAGCAGAAGGGATTCCAGAAAGGCTTTTTATTGTAGAAGAGTACAATAATGGAATCTTGAAAACCTGTCAAAATTTCTTAGTGCTCCATCTTATAGCAAACAAAATCAAAACAAGGTTATTTGGCTTTCTTTCTTACAGTTTCCTCTTTCTTAGGACTGCGTAATTTTTTTTTACTCCCTTAATAGTTCACTGCTCCCTTCTTTCTTCCCAAGACCTGGTCAATAACATTTCAAAAACATAAAAACCTTAAAATCAATATCACAGACCACATTACTGTAAAACAATGGTACAAATGGCAACTATTTATCAACCTTTAAATGATTTCCCAAGAAAGAGTGCTAATCTGGTCTCAAGAAGGAGGATACTCATAGTATGTGGGTTACAATGGAAAAACACAGAGTGGGCCTCTTGTCCCCTTCACCTCTTGATACTGGAGTTTGATTGTGCATGTGGTGAACACCTTTTTATGCAGATAATGTAGTTTTGCAGGTAGCAATAGTAATAGCACTTAGACCTATATGCAGTGCTTTTATACAGTGCTTTACAGCCTTATCTAAGCAGTTTTACAGAGTCAGCCTATTGCCCCCAACAATCTGGGTCCTCATTCTACTGACCTCAGAAGGATGGAAGGCTGAGTCAACCTTGAGCTGGTGAGAATCAAACTGCTGGCAGTCAGCAGAGTTAGAGCCTGCAATACTGAATTCTAACCACTGTGCCGCCATGGTTCTTCCTAGCTACCAAGGAACTAAGCCATAATGAATTTCTAGGTTAAAGTCAGAGCTTGATGTACACCCAGAAGACTATGAACAACCAGTGTGGATCATGCTGTACAAGTATTATATGACTATGGTTGACTGCAGAAATAGATGATGACATGAGGCAATGGAAGTTCAAAATTAATTGTGCAACAATGCAAGGACTCTGCATGGAGTTGCTCTTTCCAAACAACCAATAAGATGTTCCTATGTCTTTATGCTAACTACAGATCAGATGTTGGTAAATGAAAGGAAGGATTGCTTTTCTTGCACTTCTGAATTATAAAGCATTGAGCATTGTGCAATGGAGGTGTTACCCACTAGAAAATATATTCCCAGTTGGACAGGGAAGTTCTGCCACATGTCAGGCTAGAAGTCACTATGTGTATCTAATTATGGACTAGAGGTTTTCTTTTATATGTTGGAAAATGATGTTTGTACAGACAATATTATTGCAAACAACTTCCAATAAGTGGGGGCAGAAAGAAAAGACATAAAAAAATTAAGCATAAGGAATAATTATAGCTATGTTTGCACAAGCTGCATGTCTGGAATATGTTTATGTAAAAATAAAAAAATTGAGATTATAGTCTTTGTTTTCAGTAAGCCTTGCTTAAAATCTTATTTATCATTAGACTACCTAAGCACCTGCTTTTGATTCCTTGCATGTTTCATTACCATACCGTGAAGATATGGATCATTTGACACAACTGCTGTATGAAAAGGATCAACCTACCATATGCAAGTAAGTTAGAAACACAGTGAATTTTTGTGATGAGGAAAGTGTTTATTGGCAAATGATTACATTTACTACTTCTTTTCCATTGTGGAATTAACTGATAATTATTCATGTGGCACACTATTAAAACTCACTCTCATACAACACAATTTAAACTATAAAACAGAGTGCAAAACCTTTCTGGTGTGCAGGCTTTCCTATATTTCTTTTGTGTTAAAGATATGGATCATCGGGAATGAATCTTAGGAATCAACAGCAAATAGTTTAAGATACATTGCCAGGCCAATCATTTGCTAAATATGACCCAGTACTGTTTACAAAAGTTATCAATGTTCAATGTTTGTATATGTTTTCCTAAATGTTCGAGATTAATATTGCTCCAGGATTCTTAATATTTTTGTATATCTTTGCTTTACCTTTTTTTTAGCTACCTATTCTGTTATTTTATTGTAAGAATGGATAGGTATGTAGTGATCTGCCTTTGATTTATACTGTATGCCTCAAGGTCATTTTAACTCTATGACTTCAATATCATTAAAAATAAAGTAGATCCTAATAAAAATACATAATGTTGAAGCATGTTGTATGAGAGGGGATAACAAAAAAATTTATTTCTACCATGTCAGTTTTCAATATATTTCCAACATTATATTCCATGCTTTTACAGAAGATAAAATCTTACGGGGGATTGTCATACACTTAGAAATATTAATATTACATCATCCTGTCATTTTACCTCTGTGGGAAAAGAATTGTTATTGCTAGCAATCTTAAGTTCAATCTAAATGTATATTCAGATCTGTATTTACAACTAAATGAAAACAATAATTGTGGTGATGGAATAAATGCTTCTATGACTCAGCTTTGCTTATATGAAAATGCACATTATACAGTATTGTTTATATCATATTAACATTGTTAATCAGTTAGCTTCTACTTTTTCCTCTTTGTATCATCCTTGTTTCCCAGTTCCCCTCTTGTCTGTTATAGCAGCAGTGAAGAACTGATTCATCCAGGGCAAATTGTGGTGGAGGCCAAGTAGGTACCCCTTTCTTCATAGATCAAGGATCATTCTGTCTTGTCAGAAACTCTTGGATGGGCAGAGCCAAAGTGGACTTTATTCCAACTAACTAAGAAAACACTGGCTTAACAATGAAGAGATCTTGTATAACTTTCCAAATCATACCCATTTGCAGTCAGATATTATCTCTTTTTGTTCATTTGGAAATCTCCTCTTCTATCTGTCAGGCTGTTGTCAGTTTTCAAAGACAGTGATTAGTCAATTACTACTATTCACTCAATTCTTGAATATCCATATTTCTGATAAACTATCTTGTTTAAATGCCTTTTACATGCTGTTTATTCTTTACTTCCTTCTTTAACAAAAACCAACTTTCTTTGCTATGCACTCTTTATTGATACACTTCTTGTATAAATAGCAGCAAGCATAAAGATTTACTGCCCTGAATTTTTGTAGGGATGCCTTTCCTGAAGAAGCATGAGAATGGGATAAATTCATATTATAGTAAAAATAGTATAAAAACTCTCATTTTTAAAAAGTCTGATAATTCTTACATTGATGTTCACATTTTAGCATGGATATATTTTATTTATTTATTTATTTTGATTTATATACCGCCCTTTCCCGAAGGACTCAGGGCGGTTTACAGGGTATTTAAAACAAGAAATGCAAAAGTTAAAAACAATTAAAAAAATTACATCAATCCCTGAAAAAAGTAAAAACCCCAATTAAATTAAAATTAGAATTCTCAGCCTAGGCCAGAGAGCTCGAAGAGCCAGGTCTTCAGGTTCTAAAACATTCTGCTGGTGTTTTAAGAAGCAAGTCTCATCTACTTATGTATTCACACATATACATGTAAGAAATTATTTTGTGAATTTTTGCTTCCACTTCCAACTTAGGTCTTCAGCATCAAAAACTTTTCACATTGTTATTGCCTTTTGTTTCTTCCACTGTATCCAGATTATTGTTAGGTTGACCCACAGTGGAAACAAATTTCACATCAGTTTACTTAAACAATGCAATATGCGGAAAAAAGGTTCGCTCAGGATTATAGTTTCTGAGAAAAGGCATCACAATCCAGTGTTTGTCTTTTATCTTTGCTTTGCTTTGCTTTCTTTCCACTAAAGTTGAGAGGTGATCTAGTGCCTCACAACTTTTACAGCTGACAGCAATGTTTCCATGCTATTTGACTGCAGTTTCAGCTGTAAAGCCTTGCAATGTATTAACTGGCTAAAACAAAAAGGGATATAAGAATGACTGTGGCCTTCAGAAGATTCTGCTCACTTAATATCTCCATAGAAATTAGACTTCCTTCCTCTAGTATATTTTAAATTATTCTGATGACTTTTTTATTAGCTTACAAGGAACAATTGGAGCTACTCAAGAAAATGCTTGAGTTATGTGCTTTAAAGATAACATAAGATAGCATAATATCTTTGCACCCACCAGAATACAAATAGTAACACACACACATGAGGTAAAGCCTTCAGGACTAGCAGATATCTTGTAAAACATAAGAAATGAGTAATTTGCAACTTTCTCCCTCCTGTACTCATTTTATTAATTTTATTATCAATTTGCTATTATAACTTGGAGTCTTTTCATTTATGTACCCCCTTATAAGCAGGTGATGTCTCTATACATTTTTGGAGATTTTGTAGGAGGATATTGGTGGTGAAATCATGACTTTTCCACAAAGCTAATATCTGAGAATATTCCTTCAGATGCACTTCAGCCTCAGACATTATTTAGTCTGTTTTTGTTCAGTTGTTCCTTTTAAGTTCAGCAATATATAGATTATTCCTTCTGATAATTATGTAGATCACAATGTTTTGCCTTCAAGTATCCTTTCTGTCATGGGAGGCACAATGGCTCAGGGGCTAAGGATGTTGAGCTTGTCAGCTGGAAAGCTGACAGCCTGAGTTTGAGAACTGAGCACCACACGACGAGGTGACCTCCCATCCTTGCTCCAGCTCCTGCCCACCTAGCAGTTCCAAAGCATGCACATGCAAGTAGATAAATAGGTACTACTTCAGTGGGAAGGTAAGAGTGTTCCATGCACCTCAGTGTATAGTCTACAGAAATATCTTTGGACAATGCTGGGTGTCTTGGCTAAGAAATGGAAAAGAGCATTGCCTCATTGGATCTGGCTGGACAGGGTTACCTTTACAATGTCTTTTAAGACCATTATAGGTCTGTTGTTCTGTTCTGTTTGTCCACCATTTTGTGTGCCGTTTGGTTTTACTGTTCTCATATATTTCTATATTGAATGCATCAAGTAAATGTTATGCAAAAATTCATGGTTTATACTCTTTGCTTCATAAAGCAGAGCTGTGCAACAAGCAAAAGAAAGGTATTATGTGGAGTCCTGAGTGCTGTTGTTTGCTTGTTTGTAGATGTTTGCTTACCCAACTAGGTAACATCATCAGTGCACAGTGCACATCATTACTTAATTGGTAATACAACTGAAAGCGAACAACCAAGCTCAGAGAACACCTGGGACTCTACAGTTCAACCCTGAGCCAAACATATTCTCTTTTATTGAAGTGTATTTTCTCATTCATCAGCTAGTTGAGCACTCTTCTTCATTCTCTCTCTTTGTTTGATCTCACCAATTCCTTTTTCTCTTTTTGGCTCCTTTCTCTAATTTCTCAGCTTAGCCTTTCTACTTTTGACCTGATCATCCCACTAGAATTCCACCACAATAATGTATTTTCAATGTTCTTCCACTCATTCTTCTTCTTCAATGGCTTTCATATTTTATAGGGAATTCCATGGAGATTTGTGATACAGAACTTGGATGTCTGCCTTTTCTCTAATGTGCTTGCAACACATAGCTATCTGCCAAGTTTCCAGTGTTATGGGAACACAGGTACAACTGTCCATATTGTTTGTTTACTAATACTTAGAGTTACCTTAACCAAAGGCTTTGTGCACATAGCTGATTTCTGTTGTGGGTATGAGAAAAATGAAAACAGAGACTCTTATTAATCCATTTTGATTAATCTGGCTTTGCTATACTAGAATTAATGTTTGTTATTTGACTAACATCTGGTCTGTTATAAATAATCTTCTTAAAAGACAACATTCGTTATGACAAGCTTTATTTTTAAACAACGGAGAATGTTTGAATGTCTTTGGCTTCCAGGCAAGGATGTCTAACAAAACAAAGCTCAATTTTTTCCCATGGTAACTGCCCAACAATTAATCCAATATACTGTATATTTTTCCAATTAATAGATCTTGATGGGAAGGCTTAACACACAGTTGCAAAGAGCTTTTTTCTGAATTAAATGTTATCAAAAATTGAGTCATTAAGATAAACAAGAGCTCCTCACTGAAGCCTAATGAGATTTGAAAATGACAACAATCTAACTGTTCATTCAAACTGAAATATTGAGAGACAAGATGCTGCTTTAATGAAAAAGCATCTCACTTACATTTATGCATCCCATTATTGGCCCACCAAAAACATAAAAATGCCTTTGGCATCATTCAGAGATTGCACTTTTAGTTCCTGCTCACTAGGCATATTGGGCAATGGCATTTTTTTTAAATAAAATGATTCAGCTGCTCTTGAAGCACATCTCTTTATCTATAGATCATGAATATCACAGCTTCAACATCAGAGAACATTTTCAAAAAGCTTCAAGGGTTCTTCTCCTCGTCCCAGTTATCCAAGTAATGATCCTTCCCATCTCATAAGTCAGCATTTGCACATAACTGCTGGAAGACAGTAGGTGGGAAGTATAGCAAGCAATTATGCTAAAGCTAGACAGTCTTTGACCACTTTCCTCCCTCTTGTATTGGGCAGGCTGGCTGGGGCTGATGAAAATTGTAATACAAAGCATCTTTGGGGCACTGTTACCTATAAAAATTTAATAAATAATAATAATAAATAATAATCACCTTGTAACATTGCTAGAGACAGTTGGGAGGCCCTTCCAATTATAGTTTTCTGTGCATTCAAACGCAACAAATTTAAGTGAAATCTACCTTACGAACAAAACACACACACACACACACACACACACCCCTCATTGCAAAAGGAAAGGAAAGGAAAGGAAAGGAAAGGAAAGGAAAGGAAAGGAAAGGAAAGGAAAGGAAAGGAAAGGAAAGGAAAGGAAAGGAAAGGAAAGGAAAGGAAAGGAAAGATACTTTCTTGCATCTTCTTGGTAAACAGTTCACTCTTATTACTCTTTGCACAACACAGAATAATACTGTAAGGGCTTTCTATTGTTTATGCAGCTTATGCAGGCTTGTTTTCAGGCTCCAGTGCTCCTCAGCAAAGCAAGGTGAGAAAAATGTTAATGGGACAGATTGGATATATTCATGGTCCATATTGTTCGTAATGTTTGCCAACTCTTGATTAAGCAGGTCAACAAAATTCTGCCTTCAAGGTCAGTTACATTTGAAAAGGATGAGAATAAAGGTGAGGAAACTGCTCTCAGCGATAATCCATAAATAGTTCAAAGATGATTGGCCCAGATATTTTAAAAGGATAAATCTCTGAAGTTGGAAAACAAGGGGGGGAATATTAAAATATTCTAAGAAAGATAGCAAGTTTTAAAAATGTTCAGATCAATTAATGGTAAATTAAAATTTCTTTGGGGGGCAAATAGTCATATCTTCCTGTGCTATTTAGTGCTCTGCTGAACTCTATCTTTCAATTAATTTATTTATATATAAGGATTCCACACACCCCTTTCATTCTCAGGCACTTTAGAAATTCTTTTTTTAAAATAAAATAAAATAAAGTAAAATAAAATAAAATAAAATAAAAATCAGGGTGCAGTGACTAGGGTTTTGGGGAAAATATTAAAAGTGTGGTGGCTGCCATAATGTATTAGAGCATGGTAAAAAGATGGTTGGCCCCCATTTGGCAGTCCAAAGTGTTATCAGAGACAGTTGGTGAGTTGGAGTGCTGCTCTGTTCTCAGCCGAGAAGTGGCAACACCACTAGCATGCAATCTGTGGAGCACTTGAGAAATGCTACAAGAGTTCTCAGCCAGCCTGCTTAGTTGGGAAGAAACACAGCACTGTGGCCGAAGGTATATAGATGTCTGGAGACTAGCTGGGGCTCTGGAATGCTGGATAGTCTCTGATGGCAGAATTTTGGGTGGCCTTAGGCTGGCAGTCACCATTTTGGCAGTCTGTTAGTATCATGGAAACCTTGGCTTACCAGTTGCGGAAGCAAAAGGGATCTCCAAAGAAGATAATGTGCGTGTTGTAGGAGATCTGGATCAGCAGCTGCTGATTTAGAGCTGTTTCCAAGTTATGAACTCTCCAGCTGCATTTTGTGGTAGGGACTTTCTATTTCATCAATATAGAGCTCTTCTCTAAGTGAGGAGCAATCCAGCTGCATTTTGGACTTTCTGTTTCATTGGGACAATGCTGAAGACAGATTTGGAAGAGTGTTTCCTGGCAGTTTAGTGTTTTATTATTATTTGGAATTAGATACATACATATAACTGTATGTGTGCTGGACGGATTTCAATCTTCAGTGAAGGGTTTGGAGTTCATGGACATGAAGACAACTATGAACTGACTCAACCTATTGAAGAGCTGAGACACATGACTGATCATATACTTGATCTTTTTTTAAAAATTTCAAGGCAGATTATCCTCTGATTGCCAGAATCTTCTCCACAGTGGTGAAGGACCTATTGTTTTTCCTTTTTCTTTTAATTGCAAGTTGCCCAGAGTCACTGATAAGACAGATCATGCTTTTTTCTAAGAAAACAACTTTTTTCAGACCAGTAAACTGTCTTTAGCATTAAGTAGCATTGTTTGCAGGACACTCAGCCCCAGGAATGAAATTAATAGTTCAAACACCAAATCAATGGGGAGGAAGAATTTGCTCTAGCCTACGGACTTTGCAGGCAAAGCCGAAGGGAGGTTTAGATGCAAGACAGTAAGTAGTAAGAACTTGCTACTCCATTGAAATGCAGTGCTTAATTCACTATTAGCAGGAACTTCCAGACTCAATACAATTAGGGAAGTTGCTTTATTCTAGGAAAGCAAGAAAGAAATTCTGACTGCTGCAAAACACAGGAATGAAGCCTTGTATGTCAGGCCTGGAATTTAAACTTGAGCTCTTTGGGTGATTCTTTGATTATGACCAACAATCTACAGATAACATGCGTTGTTATATGAACCATTGTATGATCCATAATCTTCTGTGCTTGTAGGTAGACAATCGAATGAGCATCTTATATTTCTACATTTAGAGACAGCTATTAGTTAGTAATCCATCTATTATCTTCAATTTTGTTACATAATCTAATTTCTCTGGAAATTATGCAATCCATGACAGTGGGATCTGCAACAAAATGTCACAATGTACAGGGTTTGCAAAGTTTAAGTTTGCTATTTATGACTTTTTTTAAAGGTATTCCTTTGGCTAAGGAGAAACAGAAGTAGTCAAAATAGACAAAGTGGATAAATGAGTTCAGGAAGACATTCAACAACCTTATGGATTGTTGCTGGAGATAAGGGATACTGCACACCGTGAACTTGTAGATGACTCAATTGCACATAACTAATTCATTTTCCTTCATCTGCCCAATTGGTCATTATCATTACTTCTTTATAAAGAAGTAAACCCAGATAAAAGGGTTTTCTACTTTTTTCTCATTTTTTTGGTAGTTTACCAATTTTGGGGGTCCTCACAATTGCCGACACTTCCCCTGGTATGTCAATGCTACTGTTTTCTTTAGGAGAACTGGTCCTTGGAGAACTGAATTTATTCTTACTATATTTCTAAAGATAAGTGCATAAGATTTCACCGCAATGAAAAATGCTATGCTTTTTATACTTAGAAGAATGCCTATTAGTCAGAACTGGTTTATACTACTGACTGTAATAGCTTAAAAAGAACCTATCAAGAAGCACTGAGGGAGATGTTAGCATCTTCTTGGCTCATATGCAGCCATGCAACATGCTTTTCACTTTATTACAATTTTCCAATT
This sequence comes from Vipera ursinii, assembly GCF_947247035.1. Lineage (NCBI taxonomy): Eukaryota > Metazoa > Chordata > Lepidosauria > Squamata > Viperidae > Vipera > Vipera ursinii. The sequence goes on from NC_139512.1 coordinate 58,787,339, forward strand.
AGCTGGTTGTTTGAAAATGCTTGGATTCAGTGTGTGAAAGGCACAGTTTGCTGCTGGTGGTTTTAGAAGACTGAGACAATCACAACATATTGAGATCGTTATGGGCAAACAGAGCAGAACCACCTATGCAACCCTTTAATAATTAAAATTTTCTGCTATGCTGAAACTCCTTCCAATTGGCACAGTAGGGTCAGAACCTTAATCATGTCTCATGTGTTGAAATGGATTGGCTGTTGAAATGCCATTTATTGAATGTCCTAATTAAAAAAATGTTATGAAAATGATATTCTTCCCTGCATCCTTGTGTTTAATGTAATATTTCTCAAAGATTTACTGTATTATAACTTTCCTTCCTTATTCTTAGCTGGCATTTCTCCACTGCTAGTATTTCTTTTCCTTCCTTCCTTCCTTCCTTCCTTCCTTCCTTCCTTCCTTCCTTCCTTCCTTCCTTCCTTCCTTCCTTCCTTCTTCCTATTGCCCCCTTATCTAGTATGTTGGTCAAGCAGTGTTGCCAATGCTTCAAATATCTTGACTCAGAAACTGAACTTCAGTACTTTTAATTAGGAGTGAACTAATTGTCAATTTTGGTTTCACTCAGCATGAGGCTCCATTTTGTAAAGTACATACATATTCATCACAGTATTCTCTTTTGGGGTAAGCAAAGCTTAGAAAAAAATGCAAGAAGTACTAAGTAATGGAATTGGAATCAGAATATAAGGGAAAAAAATCTAACAATTTGGTTTACGCCCTATTATTCATTTAAATTTTCCCTTGTTTTCCATCCCTACAAACCATTCATGCTTCCATCTGCTGAATCATATATTGCTTTTTTCCCCTCTAAAATTCTCACATTTCTTTTTCAAGAATTATCAACTTCATACCATCATGAATTTCTTGGTCTTCCCCCTCCTCTTAAATCATTCACTCCTCTTTTATGTATCTGTTTTGCATTTTGATTGTCATTCATTCTTTCTCTATAATCAAGTCATCTCAGCATGCATCTTTCATACTGGTCACTCCTTAACCCTTTTTCTCCTTGTTTTATCACACTTTAAGAAACTCATTTCCTATACATTCCATTCATGTATTTCTTCTGACATATCCTCCCTTCAGTATAACAGGATGAATAGAATCACACATGCACATCTATGTGTGCTTACTTACTTCAACAAATTGTCATTCCCCCAACAGACTGCACGGTAAGCATTTTCTTTCAACCAGCCTTGTTCATCTTAAAATTATAATTTTTATCTCTAATAAACATTCTAGCTATCTCCAGAAATTCACAAACTTCCAAGAAAATGTTGTCATTTAAGTAAAATTGGAGATTTTCATTCCTTTTTCTGTATTGCATGACTACTTTGGTTGGTGATACATTTATTTTCAGGTTCAAATTCTTCATTGGAAAATGCTACTAACATTCATGCATCATGAATATCTTAAAGTATATAGTAGACCTTTAGATATCCAATCAGCATATCTCTAACATCATTCAAAGCATTCTTTATTCATTTATTCAGAAATGCATTCAGCAACCTGGAGAACACCACAGTATTGTTCAGTTAGGTAAGCAATGGTGGGAAGAATTGTTTCACACTTTTTTCTCTTAGTTTAATGAGATGTTATGTGGAGAATCATTACAGTATAGTGATGCACATGAGAAAATGATTACCTTGGATTGCACACTCTCTGCACATTAGGAGTGTACTTAGAAAGTGTATATGGAGTGTAACAGAAAGGAAGTAGGGTGATTCTTTGAGGTGGAAGGAGGAGCAGGTGAATGGTGGTGGCTCTGAAAACAATCATATCAAAATATTCTGACCTTCAGAGGCTGACTTCCTCTTCCCTCCCCCCCCCACCAATATCCTCTTCCCTTAACTTTTCTGATATAGGGTGGAGCCTGAGACAGCTTGATCCCACTTTGCCTATAGGATACAATCAAGCTTACACTCAGAAAGCTGGTGTGTTGCCAGAACTAGGCCTTGTTCTGACAGCTGTGGGACTAAGTTTAAACAGACTCCATTATTTGCAAGTAGGGAGTAAGACAGGGGTGTCAAACTGCCAGCCCATGGGCCGGACACATCATCCCAAAACTGCACCCACCCCATTTCTGACAATGGAGAAAAATCTATGATACATTGCATGACATCACGTGACGTCGTGAGTTTGACATGTCTGGAGTAAGATAAGGAATCTATTTAAAGCTAAACTAATAGTTGACAAATTAATCTGTATTATATGCATGAAGAATTGTATTGATGGAATTAATTTGTCATTTAAGAAGGTCATAGCATTCCTAAGTTTGAAATCTATTGTCTATTGATTGCCAGAAGGCAGCATATAATCACTTTTGTTCTGTTGGAGACTCTTCAGACATACAGCAATGTAGCCACAAATTTTTTTTTATGGTGTTCAACCCCTCTACTAGGAATTAAGCTCATAAACTATTGCATTTTTAGATGACTGTACACAGTACAATGCATTGACAGTAGGAGCTACCCAGGTTCAGGTGTTCAGCAATGTCACAGAAAGGGACATTCTGTATAAAGGCTATAGTTAGAATCATAAATACCAATGGTAGATACTAGGCTTATTAAATATCAAGTTATTATCAGAAAAGACTATTGCCTTATTATTAGAGACCACAAATTATTTGCTTTGCCAATGCACAAAACATAGATTGTTCCATGGTTAATTGAACAATTAATGGCTCTTCGTATGTTTAGTTGATTACAAACTGTTCATAACATTGCAAGGACTATTCAAGGTTTATGTATTTTTGGTCCTGTTGGTCTGTTTTTTTTAAATTTTCTATATGAATATATGATAAAGTTAAATGTTTTTCATTAGCACTGTGGCAAGCTTTCCTCCTCTGTAATCATCCACATTTTGCATTTGTATTGATCCCCTTTTTATCTTCATTTTGATTGTGATAGTACTATCATTGTAACAAACAATTCAGGTTTCTTTTATTTACCTTTCCTTAAATTAGTCTACACATTCTGCACATAATTCCTTTTATCACTTGGCTTTCTTTTTGTTCTTCAGTTAGAAAGATAAGATTGATGACAAGGGGCGGGGTATTAGGTGCAGTGGCTCAATTGTCAATCACCAATATCCTCCCAACTTCTCTCTCTCTCTCTCTCTCTCTCTCTCTCTCTCTCTCTCTCTCTCTCTCTCTCTCTCTCTCTTCTATCTATCTATCTATCTATCTATCTATCTATCTATCTATCTATCTATCTATCTATCTATCCCAATAACCCGCCTTGGCTTACTTCTTCAGTCATGATACTGTTCCTGTTGTATTTTTCAAATAATTATAATTCAGCCCCTGTATATGTGTATGTGTAGTAATATAAAGGTAAAGGTTTTCCCTATCCAGTCATGTCTGACTCTAGGCAGCGGTGCTCAGCTCAGTTTGTTAGCTGAGGGAGCTAGTGTTGTCCAAAGACACTTCCATGATCATGTGGCTAGCATGACTATACGCTGAGGCACAGAGAATTCTGGTACCTTCCCATCAAAGTGGTACCTATTCATCTATTTGCATTTGCATGCTTTGGAATACTAGGTGGGCAGAGCTGGGACAAGGATGGGAGTTCACCCCACTGTATGGTGCTCAGGTCTTGAACCAGGCTGTCAGCTTTCCAGTTGACAAGCTCAGTGTCTTTAACCACTGAGCCACTGTGTGCCCCTATATAGCTATATATCTAAAAATGAAATATTGATACTTTAACTATTACCTAAATGTTTACTTTTTGAAAAGAATCATACATTACAAAAATTCCCATGCACTAAGCAGTGAGTTGATATAGTTGAGCTTTTCGAATGAATGGTAACTGGGAAAAAACCCTCATTACTTTTTCATAATATTCATTTATTTTCTAGAAAAGCAAATCAAGTAGTGAATAATCATAGTTAAGAGAATGAGCTTTGAACTGGAAAGCTGCCAATTCAACTCTCATTGGGTAATTTCTGGCAAGCACCTATCTTTCGGTCTTAGCTCACCCATCTACAATATAGGATTAATACAGATGATTGAGCTTACAGAGCTTTTGTAAGAAATATTGAGATTTCTGTATAAAGCTCTGCACACTAAATAAGAGACATTTAAATATTAAAGATTAGTAATCAAGGACTTTCACTCTTCTATTTCTCCTCCTTTAAATCATTGTGGTAGTATTGAAAATAATAATAATAAAAATGTCATTTTGACAGACCATAGTTGAATATCCTGACTCAGAATAAAACTGTCCTATATCTAGATTTATATGGTCTACTCTGACCAACAGTGGTTGTCTCAGTCACTTTTAACTAGAGTTGCTCAGGACTTACTAGCATGCAAAACATGAGCTCAATCATTTAGAGGCCCTTCATTCCTTCAACAGAAAATGTCTACAGATAAACATCCTTTCATATGCATACTGTATATGCCTGCCCCAAGATACTGAGGTTAATAGAATAGAATAACAAAGTTGGAAGGCACTTTGGGGGTCTTCTAGTCCAACCCTCTGCTCAGGCAGGAAACTCTGTACCACTTCAGACAAATGGTTGTCCATTCTCTTCTTAAGAACTTCCAGTGTTGGAGCATTCACCACTTCTGGAGGCAGGTTGTTCCACTGATTAATTGTCCAGCTGTCGGGAAATTCCTTCTTAGTTCTAGGTTGCTCCTTTCCTTGATTAGTTTCCATCTATTGCTTCTTGTCCAGCCTTCAGGTGCTTTGGAGAATAGCTTGACTCCTTCTTCTTTGTGGCAACCCCTGAAATATTGGAACATTGCTATCAGGTCACTCCTAGCCCTTCTGTTCATTAAACTAGACATACCCAATTCCAGCAACCATTCCTTATATGTTTTAATCTTCATATATTTGTTCATGTATAAAAAAAAAACTATGCTCAAGTAAGATTAGAAATTCATCTCAGTTCCATCTATTTTATGATAGTGCAAACCTGAATGCCTAACTTGAGAACCAGGTTTTAGGGACAAAAATGTAAAGTTAGTTTTACTCCTTCTCTCGCTGTTTCCTCCCTACCTTGCTGTTTGAATTGGCATTATCATCACTAAACAGATCTTCTGTAGCTCTGGCAAGTTTAGTTAGATTTCAGTATGTATATCTAAAGAATAGTGAAGAAAGATTAATATATATATCTCAGTGCATGAGATGTGAAAAATGGATGCTGTGGTTTATATATTTTCCAATTTATGGAGTGTCTAAAAACCCTCATTGCACATTGTCCCTGTATTCAGGCTGGTAGCAATCAGCCCCTAGATCTTTTCTCTTTCCCAAACACCAAGATTCTTGAAAATGATCTTGAAAATGATATGGCACATATGTATATCACAGGAAAAAAAGATATACTTGGGTGGCTTGTAGGCATTACTTAATTTTTGCTATCTTGAAATATATATGTCATCCTGATTAAAAACAAACAACATGATCTCAAGGTAATTATTTTCAGCTGAGTATGTTTGAAAGTTCCAATATCAGACATCAAGACTTACAGTTGCATAGTAGAAAAAGTATATGTATATGTATACATACATACATACACACACACTATATATCTCTATCTCTATCTCTATCTCTATCTCTATCTCTATCTCTATCTCTATCTCTATCTCTACGTCTACATCTATCAATCTATCTATCCATCTATCTATCTATCTATCTATCTATCTATCTATCTATCTATCTATCTATCTATCTATCTATCTATTCTTTGATAAGATTAAAAATGCAAATCCCAGGCATATTAAAATTAACAAACTAAACGAACACTGGAATGAAATAAGAAAAACTAAAACAGTTTTTATTGCTAAAAGATCAAGCTTTCCTTGGCTAACTGCCAACGTCGTTAGGATGGAAATGCTGGGGTGGGGAGATCGTGTTTATACTGTTGGTGTCTGCACTCTGCTCATGGAGCACGTCACCGGTCTGTTTGTTGAGGTTGGCCGTATTTCTTTGAGTTGTTGCACATCCGTTTTTGGGGGATGTAGTTGTCTCTGAGTGTCTGTTGTCAAAAGTGGATTGCTGATAGTTCCATGTGTTGTAGCCATAGCTCTAGTCATTGCCCGTGTTCTTATACCAGAGGTTCTAAATAGTTGTTGCTCTTCTTCCCTGTGTTCTACAATGCAGGGTGGTTGTGTGTTTGTGCAATCTTGATTTTGATACAATGAGGCGCTCTGTGAATGCTTGCACTGTTTGCCTTCATATTGCGCATGTCATTCCTCTTTCCAATTCCTTAGTGCCTGGTATGCAGCGGGGAGGTCTATGTGCCAGTTGATAGAAGAGTGGTTTGAAAACCAAGCTTCCTTAAACAAGTGGCTGCCTTTAGAGTTGTCACTGGCAACTGCCTCGGTCCCTGTTAGATTAAAGATGTGGTTGTGTGTAGCCATGTGTGCCCACACCTGTGAATGTTGTTCTTGTCTTCTAATAGCGAGTTTGTGTTCATGCACCCTAGTCCTCAGTCGTTTTGCTGTCTCCCCAATGTAATTGCAATTGCAATTCTGGCATGACATCTTGTACATGACCGAGGATTTTTCTTCATTGGGGAGTGGATCTGTAGGGCGCATGACACAAGCTTGTAAAGTCTGATCAGGTCTGTGGGCAACACCGACCTTGTGAGGGGCTAGTATGCGCGCTGTGGCCTCAGATACACCATGGATATAAGGCAGTGTTATCCGTGATGTTAATGCATTTTCACATTGATGGTGGGTAGGTTCACGTCAAAGACAGAGCTAAAATTAAAATTAAAGATGATCTAAGTCCAGCTTTTCTCTAAAATGGACCATCTTAAAGCACTTTAAAGTATTTTCCCACAGTATTTCACTATCTCATTTTTGAACAATGAGAAACTGTGGCTGCTGCTACTATAACAATGAACTATACCAAATGGTGATTGCAAAGGAAAGGTTATGAGTGATTTAATATATTTCAACAAGATATCCTTACTGAAAGTTTGATTTTTCAAATATTACCCATGGCACTATATTGCTATATTCAAAGCTACTGTCCTCCCTGCAGTCATGATGGATCTGGCCAACAAGTATACGAATGTCTAAATGTTGATTATCGAAATATTAGCATTTCAGTTAGCACATTATGTGCAACTGTAAATGTATTGCAGGGATGGAGGGAACACTAATCTACTATTATTAGTTATATTTTCAGTGATATTCACAGATGTTCAGAGATTTGCTTTCAGTAGGATATCAAGTGCCTGAAATCAATGACATTTGTATAGATTTCTAAAAATTTCAAATTAGTGCTGTGTTTTGAGATAGTGTTCCCCTCCAGAAAAAAAAAATACAAATCAAATTTATGGAGCCAACTCCTTGACAAATGCACAAATCGAGATTAGCTCTCTCAAATAAATTTAGTACTTTAATTTGACAACTTGGAATATGGGTACAGTTCTCCATTTCAAAGAAGTCAGTACCGTTTAGTTTTAGTCAAGAGATATTTCCCATGGGAAGTCTGTGGGGAAGTCTATTATAGTAGGTGAGATCGGTTTGTGGCAAAACTTGTGATCTGTCTCCAACCCCAAATAAAATAAAGATCAGCATCTTAGCCAGATGGGAATGTGACCATACTGGTATAAGCAGGTTCAGTAATTAAAACATTATTTTATTCCTTTATTTGGTAAATTTCTTATCCTGTACTCCAGTCAAAGGCTTCTCAGAACAATGAACTGAGGCAAATTTCAAAGAACTAAAACAAATTGGTGCAATAAAAATGGAACACAGCAAGTTAAACATATCAGTGCCAAGCCAAGTTAAAACAAACAAGTAAATAAAACCAGGTTTAAAAGATCCAGGCAAATAAAAAAAGACTTCACCTGGCATCAGAAACACATCACATTCAGTGCCTGTGGAGATTCTCAATCATCCAGGTCAGGGGTGTCAAACTCAATTTCATTGAGGGCCACATCAGCATTGTGGTTGCCCTCGGGGGGCCAGGTGGGTATGGCCAGGGTGGGCGTGACCTACTGGGTGGGTGTGGCTGGAGTGCGTATGGCCTACTGGGTGGGCATGGCCAGCTCTACATCATTGGCATCAAGGGTGCCTATGGGGGCCTGGGCAGGAGTGGGACAGATCTGGGGGTCTCTGGCAGAAGGAGGGTCTCTGGGCCAGGGCCAAGGCAGCGGAGGCCGTTCCCTCACTGTTTCTAGGATGGCTTCGGGGGCCACGTGAAACCACTTTGCGGGCCGGATCCGGTCCCCGGGCCTTGTGTTTGATATGTCTGATCCAGGTTATGGCTGTCCCAAAGGTGCTTTTCCCAAAAGGCAACTAGACTTCCTTGAGGTTTTTTTTGTACTTTCTTGTTTTTCTTTTCTTTTCTTTGAAAAAATTTTGTTTCTCATCCAAGAAGCTTCTTCTGTGCTTCATGAACATTTTCAAAGAAAACCCCCCAAGAAAGTCCAGTTACTTTTTGGAAAAAGCATCTTGGGACTAGGCAACATTTCCAGAAGAGTCCATTCTACAGTCAGATGCTACAAGAATTTGCTAAACCTTACTTCCCATTGGACAGTGGCTCAATCAATGAGCCCACACTAATTTGAAAATAAGAAGATTCTCACTGAATAACCCTATACAATTCCACTTGCCCTTCCAAATCTTAGAATAGCTGAGATCTCTTTGGCACTTGTGATTTTAGTATGTATGAGATGCAGCAAAGATCATACTCTGTATCCCCACTTCTGACTTTCTGGAGTCCCTTTATCAGAATATATTATAGAAAATGAAGAGGCCTTCTGAGGTTGGCAAATGCCTCTTGAAATCTATTCACTGTTTTGAAAAGAATAATTTCAACAGAATGGTGGAAAGATCTTGTGGTCCCATGTTGTATATGATTCTAAAGGCCATCTTTCAGCTTCTCTGTTTCCTATGTTGTATACCTCTGAATCTTTCATGGTAGTATTAGTAGATCTTTTCATATATTCTTTGTGGGAAAAGACAAACTGAATAAACAGAGACTGCAGGTCTCCGGTATAAAGGGTGTTCCTCTAGAAAGTCACCTGAAATAGGAAGGTCTGCCTCTACAGCAGGGGTGTCAAACTTGCTGCGTCACGTGACGTGTCACGACGTATCATGACTTCTTTCACCTTGCTGGAGCTGGGGTGGATGTGGCTTCTGTGTGATGCATCCAGTCCACAGGCGGCAATTTGACACCCCTGCTCTACAGATATTAATGAGGGTAAATTTTTCAGATTCCTGAAACTTGTGTAAGAGACAGTGGTGTACTGACAGAGTTCCAGGTATGCCCTGGATTTCCTGCATGCTGGAAGACCCCTCAGCATGGCAAGTTGTAAAGAATCTTCTCCTAGATTGCTCAACCAGTGGAGAGAAACTGATTTCTCAGGAAAAAGTTTATTTCACTCCAGTAGGCTCTCTCAACTGTTTCCAGTTGGCTAGTGGTCAGAAGTGGCCAGGGATGGGACAGGGTTTCATAGAAGATGGCAGCATGAAAGAGCAAACAACCTTATCCAGAGAGTGCTGTGAGAGAAGGCTAAGAAAAGCCTTCTGCAGGATCTAATTGCCTTCATTTGTAAAAAGCCTTCTGGGTTGGGAGGTTTCTAAGCAGGGTGGTGTCAATGAAAACCATGTTGCAGAGGAGTATGGAGCAACTTGATAACCTGACTTTAGCTTGTCCTAAAATTTTAAAGTATGTTTAAAATGATGATTTTATAAACTTCAATCTGGAAATTCATTAAAATTTGCTCTTCCTATTAAATATTTAAGCAACTATGAAAACAAAATGAATAATTTCTTTACAATGAAATAGATTCTCCAAATATCAAGGTCTAGTAATTTAAAGTAATTTAAAATTTAAATTTAAAGTTAAAATACAAATAATAGCTCAAGGGTCAAGAAGGCACAAGAAATCTTACTTTGAAAATTCATTTATACAAAGCAGGATTAAGAAATTCACATGGAATTCAATTGGATTGCCTTTCCAACTGTAAAGTTTGTGATCAGATGTGGAATAAGGGGATGTGATGATCTTGTGGAAAAAATCCATTTTTTTTCAAATTCGCTAAACAACATTTGCATAGCCTTTTACTTTAATATTATCTAGCCATATGGAAGCCATATTCAGCTGATAGCCCCCAGCAGATCTTGTTATTCATTTGATTGTCTACAGCTTGACTATCTAGTTTATCACATATCACCAGTAGAAGCCTGGAGGAATTGCTTCCCAAAAGAAGTCTCCCACCTCACCCATGTTGGTGTGCAACCACATATTTTTTTACTTCTTTAGCCATTGGGTATGTGGGAAAGTGCTCAGCTCCAATCAATGAGGATTAAGGAAGGAGCCACTCTGAATAATAAATAGCAGAAGTTTAAATTTGTGCTAGATGGGCTAAACTGTATCACGACAAGAAGTAAATAGCGACTAAAGCAGATATTTAAGATGTCAATCAAAACCTGCAGCACAACATAAATCTACAAGAACCAAAGCTAATTGAGCAAACTGTTAAAAATATTTAAACTAAATACCAACAAATTCAATCCTCCTTTCTCCTCTCAATCCCTTTCTTATTTTTGTTTTGCAGCTTCTTTTGGCCATATACTAGCTAGTTAACTCATTTACATTGTAATGAATTTTAGAGACTTAAAGCTTCTCATTTTTGTTGGATCATTATCATACATTATGCATGTTAAGCCAAAGGGAAAAAAAGCCTGGCTTCTATTTAATGCTTTAGATAGGGGGAAGGGGGATGAACAGGAATCAGCGAGCAATGCTACGGTGCCATAGCACTGGAAAGAATAAAGACATAGTGAAATCAAAAATTTGCTCAAAGGACCTGAAATAGGTCTTACATCATGAGAAGTCACTACAGTGATTTGTTTTTTTCTGGGGTGGGGTAGGATAGGGAAGCTATCAAAAAAGCCTAACATAAATGAATTGAATAATGCCTTGCCTTTGGCTGGTTGTTGCACATTCAAAATAGATTGAACCTAATCATATTGCTTGAGTGAATGGATTGTTAAATCAATGATTTAACAGAAACTGCTATATATGGCTACTCAGAAGAAAGTCACATTGAGCTGAAAGGGGACTTTACACTGGGAAGAACATATGTAGGGAAATACGTCTTGGAATGTCTCAGCATCACTTGCCTGAATGTTTACTGACCCAAAAATTGTCCAACAATGCCCCCCTCTTAATATTTATTTATTTATTGCGCTTCTAGGCTGGTCCAATCATCTAACTTTGAGTGGCGTGTAAACCCCATAAAGCCTATGTAGGGTAAAAAAACAATATGACAGAATGATAGAGTTGGAAGGGACCTTGGAGGTCTTCTACTCCAACCCCTGCTCAAATAGGAGACCCTATACCATTTCAGACCAATGCCTGTCCAATCTCTTCTTAAAAACCTCCAGTCTTGGTGCACTTACAACTTCTGGAGGCAAGCCGTTCTACTGGTTAATCATTCTCATTGTCAAGAAATTTCTCTTAATTCTATGTTGGAACTCTCTCTGATAAGTTTCCATCCATTACTTCTTGTTCTGATGTCAGGTGTTTTGGAGAATAGCAATAGCAATAGCACTTAGACTTATATACCACAGTGCTTTACAGCTCTCTCTAAATGGTTTACAGAGTCAGCTTATTGCCCCCAATAATCTGGGTCCTCATTTTACCGAACTCAGAAGAGGCTGAATCAACCATGAGCCCATAAAAATTGAACTGTCGAAATGCAGTCAGCTGGAAGTCAGCAGAAGTAGCCTGTAGTACTGCATTCTAACTGCACCACCATGGTTCATAGGTTGATCCCCTCTTCTTTGTGATAACCCCTTAAATAATGAAGGACTGCTGTCGTGTTACCCGTAGTCTTTCCCTTCATTAGACTACACCGAGGGCTCCCAAACGTGGCAATGTTAAGTGTGGGATTCAACTCCCAGAAGTCCCAAATTTCTTAAAGTTGCCAAGAATGGAAATTCCTGTACTAGACATCCAATTCCTGCAAGCATTCATTATATGTTTTAGCCTCCAACCCCCTAATCATTTTTGTTACTCTTCTCAAAATCTTTTTTATATTGTGGGACCAAAACTGTATGTAGTATTCCAAATGTGGTCTTTCAAAAGCAGCATAAAGCTGCTAACATCTCACATGACCTTATTACTACCCCTGTGTTGATGCAGAGATTCAAATGAAATTTGAAATTAAATTGTATGTTACATAGTAAACTAAAAACCAGGTGAATTCTTCCTCAGAAGAAACGTGGTGAACTGATTGTATTATATAGCCAAGTTTCCTTTGATTTCCTCAAGGTCTGGTGGGACAGAGCTATTGAATATTAAAGGCTGGAGGAATGGTATTCTGTAGGAGGGAGGGAGAGCTAAGCAGGCATGTATCCTTGGCCCTTGAAAAATGGTAATTTTTGATTGAACTGAGTCTGCCCACTAGATTTTATTGGGTGGGCAGTTATTATTTATTTATTTATTTATTTATTTATTTATTTATTTATTTATTTATTTATTTATTTATTATTTAAACTTATATACCGCCCTTCTCCTGTAGGACCCAGGGCGGTTCACAAGGCAATTAAGACAATATAACAATACAAAAGTTAATAACAAATTAAAATAAATTAAATTATCCTTGATTGAATCTAAAACCCTTAACTCTAATTACAATAGGTTAAAAATTAAAAGTTCTCAGTCCTGGCCAGAAAGCTCAAAGAGCCAGGTCTTATGGGTAGAAGGCCATCCTATTGATATGAACCTGGTCATTAGGATTACTTGTATAATTAGATTGTCCATTTGAAGTCCAGATCATTTCCATTTTCTTCTTCCTGGCCCTGAATAACTTAACTTAAAAAAAATGCCTCCAAATTTAAATATAAAATCTCATTCAGTTCAGACTCAACTTCTGGTGACTTCCCTGGCAAACCTATATGGTTTTCTTGGCAATAGCACAAGAATTATTGGCCACTGCCTAATGCCAGAATGCTTTGACTTTCTGTTTCCTGTAGGGTCACCCAAGTATTAACCATCCTAGCTTTCTTAGAGCTGAAAGATTAACTAAGGTTAACTAGGGAGTTGCTACTTGCAGTAACTGGTCTTCCAAATATAATAGCAAAGTCTCTTTCAAATCAAACATTTAAATATTTACATTCCTCTTATTCTCCATAGGGTTCTGCATAGCTCATGTTATTATAAGAGTACACAATTATCAGTCTTGGGACATCAGAAGCGAAACACAATGGAAGAAGTAAATTTTTAAAATATCAAAACCATAAAGGATAACAACAGAAATAAAGATCATGTATTGAAGGCTCTCTTTAGAACAGGGGTGTCAAACTGCCGGTCCATGGGTCTGATGTGTCATGAAGAAACCGTGCCCTCCCCATTGCCAACAATGGGGAAAAAGCTCTGATACATCGCACAACATTACATGACGTCATGAGTTTGACATGTCTACTTTAGAAGGAAGTTCTTTCCCAGCTTCTGAAACCTTGTTAATGAGGAAATGAGATGAACATCTCTTGGAAGAGAGTTGCAAAGCCCAGAACATACTACAAAAGAAGTAGTTGCAATGAGAGGGAACCCAGTCATTGTTGGGATATTGAACACTTCCTAAGATCTAAACAGATGGGCAGGTTTCTAAAAAAAAAGTAGTTGGTTCATCAAATACCTGGATTTTTAACCAATTTAGTGCTTTCCATACCAACACTGGGATGCAGTGGCTCAGTGGGTTAGGATGCTGAGCTTGTCGATCAGAAGATCAACAGTTTGGTGGATTGAATCCCGAGTGCCGCGTAGCAGAGTGAGCACCTGTTACTTGTGCCAGCTTCTGCCAACCTAGCAGTTCGAAAGCACGTAAAAAATGCAAGTAGAAAAATAGGGACCACTACGGTGGGAAAGTAACAGCATTCCATGTGCCTTTGGCATCTAGTCATGCTGGCCACGTGACCATGGAGATGTCCTGGACAAACTCTGGCTCTTCGGCTTTGAAACGGAGATGAGCACTGGTCCCTAGATTTGGAAATGACTAGCAGGCATGTGCGGGGGAACCTTTACCTTTACCTTTTATACCAACACTAGTGTTCTAAATTGTGTCTGGAAGTGCTGATCAGGAACCTTCTTGAAGCACAATGACAATATTATAAAGATGATAATCCTGGACAAGAATAGAAGAGTTTAATGGAACTCTGTCCTTCCAGATACTATAGCAGGTTCATTTTGTTGAATGTCACATTTTGAAAGACCATTTGTAATAGGATTTTGTATCAAATATATAAACTATAGCCAGAGATTCACACCATACTCCATTCAGGTATCAGAGGGATTTACTGTGAACTGTAATAAACATTGTATGGATGATACTTTTAAAATCCATTTAAGAGTTTCACACTTGGATTTAACGTAGTTAGTGGACCATAGCATCTCTTTTAGCTGAGCTTTTGCAGTTTTTTTGGATGGTGATCAATTTTAAAAGGGTATTAAGAAAGTTTTTGATTCAGAAGGCACAAGCAGAAATAATAGCAATTTTAACAGTCTGGAAAAGTTCAATTTTATTTTTAAACTATTATTCATTTCATTACCAAGCATGCAAATAATAGTTGTGGAACAACCTAATAGACTATCTTTGATTTGTATTTTCTGTTCTCATTTTAGCAACTCTTTTAAAGTTCAGCATTAATTGTCATTTTGAAAATGAATTGCCTGGAAGGCATGCAATATAGAGATACTTTGGAATATGGTTTTATCTGAAAGGACTGAGCTTCCAGTGATCATACCAGCAATGTTTCTACTATGTAAACTTTTATAACTGAAACACTCAAATGTAACAATTTGTAAAGGTATGAGACCTCACAGAAAAGAACAGTTAGTTATTAAATTGCTTTTCATTTCTCTGTATTACTTATTCTCTAGTTATACATTAGCATTTTTGGACAAAAGGAAATAAAAGTTATACTAAATATGATTAGCTGGTGGGACTTATTGTCAAAATATGTAATCAGTCGTTACTCAGAGATAAACATTTTAGCCTGCATGGAACTGAAACTGCCTCCATTTTTTGTCAATTCATACAACACTGTAGCAGATGAAACATTTTTGAGTATATTGTACTTTTCCCATTACATACATTTTTGCATATGTCTGTCTTCAAGTCAGTCTTGCCTCTTAATGACTGCCAGGATGAGTTCCTGCAATGATTCAAATCAGATGTTTACTATTTTGAATCAAAAACTTGCTTAATTTCTGAATGCCTCTTTTTAGGAAAGATTACTGAGGAGATGATGTGTTGCAAACTACAAAGGGGTGTGGGAGAAACAGATTATGTGAACCACTTTTGGCCAGAGTACAGGCTGAGGTAGAGAATAGAAACTGAATTGGTTACTCACTTTGATGAACTATGGGCAGAACTTGATCCTATTAGTTATGCTAAAACTTTTCAATAAGATGTCAACATCATCTATTGAGATGGTCTTCTGGACTACCATTGAGGCTTAGGATGTGGAGCTACACTTCTTTGATGGTTCATTTCTTTCTATTCCAGTCAGTATGCATGGGAGAAAAGCCAACAGGATGGAGTGCCTAAGGGTTCAACTTACCTTTTCAATAACTACATGAAGCTTCTTTGGGCCTTGATAGCATTCAGTTGTACATCTTAGTCCATGCCTTCTGGGAGATACAGTCAAGTACAGTATTTAGAAGGTCTAAAATCTAGAGAGGGAGAAAAAAATGAAAGCCAGCCTAAAAAGATAGGTCACTGCATTTAGAGATACTACCATCTTTAGTTCAGGATAAAGATAAAGTGGTGTTTCCTCAGAGATGGTGTGTGATCTCAGACTCTTTGTAGATTCTCATCATCTTTTGGAACTGCAAGTGGAAGCTGTGGGCAGACAATTGAGCAGAATATAAACTTGCTATATCTGTTTTCTGTATTATCTGATAAAAAGATAATAAGGTTTATACCAGGTAAAGACACGGAGAAGTACACCTGAAGTTTTCAATGGGATAATTAGTTTTGACATTAGGAAGTCAGTGAATTCTTTGGGAGAGGGGAAAAATAAAATTGATAATTAATGAAAATTAATTTCAAATAATGTATAGTTTGAGATGTGTAGTTGTAGTGTGTGTGCATGTTATATTCAAATGTATAATTCCATTGCTTTGCAAAAAAAGATTTCAGTATAAATTCAGAGGTATGAAGCCACCAAGAAACAAAACAAAACAAAAACCTTAATTTAACTTTGCAAATGGGAGTAAGTACAAATGGATCTGTTATTTCATGGTCTCTGCTTTGCTGCACATATATTAAATGCATGAATTGTACACTGCTAGAAATGAAGAAAAAATTATTTTCTATACTTGGGAATTGATAACAGGTAAATTACCCTGGGTAATTTAAAGTTTTCTCCCTACAGCTGTGTGGATAGATTTCTTTGGTAATAATTCTAAGAATGCAGGGAACCGAACAGTTTATTATGTTACATAGCATAAAATTATTCTATACGAAAAGAGGGACAGTGAGGGACATTATGATTACAATTACTCTTTTTATCTTTAATTTTCACTATGCCCTACAATTTTCATTGTATCCTCCCTCTAAATATTCGGATGGACTATGATTGTTCTCAGGTATCAGATGTCCAAATAAATTGTTAGATGATTTGCTAGGAACCAAAGATTAACCATAATACCCAGTAGGCATGTGCAAAGACTACCATTTCAAAATGGCCTGTTCTAAGTCGTTATAGAAATAATTCACTCTGATATGATGCCCAGATCAGGGGGGAAAAAACCCAGAAAAAAAATTATTAATAATTTAACATGGGCAAAATGCAATTATTTGTTATACATTTGGTTACATTGGTTTTCCTGCAAAAAAGACAAAAAGAAAATGCTTGAGAAAAGGAATCACCTTTCCTAAAAGAGGAGGATTCCCCTTTATTTAAGAAATTGGGAAATGTTGAAGATTCTTTGACATCTAAGGCCTGTGATACCTCATTATTTTGTAAAAATAAAATCTTTGAAATATAAATGCTGCAGGATACATTTGGAAAACTTGAAAAATCTGATAGTGAGTAGAAAATGACAGAATTATACTGACTGAGATTATAATCGGATAAGTGTTAAATATAGCATTTCAAAGAGTTTTCTTCCTCCCTCCCTCCCTCCTTTCCCATTACCCATTATTCTCAGAATATCACTATTCTTTGTTCAATGACAAGCAGTGAAATAACCAAAACCTGACAGTTACTTTGAAAATATTACAGTAGCCATAATAGACAATATATTTATTACATCAGCTAAAAGTCATAATGATGTATGCTTTCAGCTCTCCAAAATCTTTGTCAAGCAAATTGGTAAAAAAAAGGAAGAAATGGTATAAAAATGAAAGAAAGGGGAGCAAACATGTTTGGTGCATTGAAGAAGTCATACCACCTATCTTTTCTCACAGTCTTAAAATGAATAAGGAGAGGAGACTTTAGATATTCAACCTGTTCTTTCCAGCTGGATTCTTGGTATCTAAAGTTCCTCTTGTAAATGTTGACGAGAAGAAACAGAATAAAAAAGAAGCTGGTCAGTTTTTCTGTCAAAATATAATTTCAAATGAAGATTTGGATGGCAGGTCAATAGGATCTCAGCTGACGAACTACAGTACTGTATGCCCTTGGACAATGTAGTACAAGTTGGTATAAAATCTTCATCCATCATGGAGAGTCTACTAATCATTGTAGACTCTCACTACTGAATTGCTAAACTGGTAGCCACAAAAATCTAGAAACAAAATAATTATTGGTATGTGGACACCAGGACATATACAATAGTTTGATAATATATACCATTTTTCCCCCAACAATCTTCCAGGATTTTTTCTAGAGACTTTCTTTCTTGTGTTGCAATAATTTGGAGATAGTAGCTTGGAATAATTTTAATAACTTTTAAAAACTGAACTGAATATACTTTTTTTACAATTAGCATTAGCTCAAACCATGTACATAAATGTCTGGCAGTCTAACCTGAGATTTGTGGTTATGGCATTCCTATTTAATTATACTTCCCTTTCACGTCCTAGAAATTGCTTTCATTTCAGAGGACATTAGAAAAACCCATCTCCATCAACAACAAATTATACTGGATCACATATTTCAATCATTCCTGGTGTTCTTTCTGCAAATTGCTTGTATGATCACTATAAAACTTATACATTTGATTATTTGAATTCATGTCAGGCATAACCAGAGGACGGGGTTTTTTTTACATGACAACCCAATAGGATTCATCAAAGTAGGATTATAATTTCCTGTAACACCTGTTTCAGACAGCTGTCTCTCCTGCTACAGCCTATTTCTCAGATTCTTGTTGTTGTTGTTGTTGTTGTTAGCTGCGAAGTCGTGTCCGACCCATCGCGACCCTATGGACAACATTCCTCCAGGCCTTCCTGTCTTCTACCATCTTCTGGAGTCCATTTAAGCTCACACCTACTGCTTCAGTGACTCCATCCAGCCACCTCATTCTCTGTCGTCCCCTTCTTCTATTGCCCTCGATCTTTCCCAGCATTAGGCTCTTCTCCAGTGAGTCCTTCCTTCTCATTAGGTGGCCAAAGTATTTGAGTTTTAGCTTCAGGATCTGGCCTTCTAAAGAGCAGTCAGGATTGATCTCCTCTAGGACTGACCGGTTTGATCGTCTTGCAGTCCAAGGGACTCGCAGGAGTCTTCTCTAGCACCATAGTTCAAAGGCCTCAATTCTTTGGCGCTCAGCCTTTCTTATGGTCCAACTTTCACTGCCATACATTGCAACTGGGAAGACCATAGCCTTGACTATACGTACTTTTGTTGACAGGGTGATGTCTCTGCTTTTTAGTGTGCTGTCTAGATTTGCCATGGCTTTCCTCCCCAGGAGCAAGCGTCTTTTAATTTCTTGGCTACAGTCCCCATCTGCAGTGATCTTGGAGCCCAGGAAAATAAAATCTGTCACTACCTCCATTTCTTCCCCATCTATTTGCCAAGAATTGAGAGGGCCAGATGCCATGATCTTGGTTTTCTTAATGTTAAGTTTCAACCCAAGTTTTGCACTCTCCTTCTTCACCCGCAACAAGAGGCTCTTTAGTTCTTCTTCACTTTCTGCCATTAGAGTGGTATCATCTGCGTATCTTAGGTTGTTGATATTTCTTCCGGCAATCTTAATTCCAACTTTTGATTCATCTAGCCCTGCCTTTCTCATGATGTGCTCTGCATATAAGTTAAATAGGCAGGGCGACAGTATACAGCCTTGCCGGACTCCTTTCCCAATTTTGAACCAATCAGTGGTTCCGTGTCCAGTTCTCACTGTTGCTTCTTGACCCGCATATAGGTTTCTCAAGAGACAAATAAGATGGTCTGGTACTCCCATCTCTTTAAGAACTTGTCACAGTTTGTTATGATCCACACAATCAAAGGCTTTAGCATAGTCAATGAAGCAGAAGTAGATGTTTTTCTGGAACTCCCTAGCTTTCTCCATGATCCAGTGTATGTTGGCAATTTGATCTCTAGTTCCTCTGCCTCTTCAAAATCCTGCCTGTACTTCTGGTAGTTCTCGATCCACATACTGCTGAAGTCTAGCTTGTAGGATTTTAAGCATGACTTTACTAGCATGAGAAATGAGTGCAATGGTGCGATAGTTTGAACATTCTTTGGCACTGCCTTTCTTTGGAATTGGAATGTAAACTGATCTTTTCCAATCCTGTGGCCACTGTTGAGTTTTCCAAATTTGCTGGCAAATTGAGTGTAGCACTTTTACTGCACTGTCTTTTAAGATTTTGAATAGCTCAGCTGGAATACTGTCACCTCCACTAGCTTTGTTGTTGCTCAGCTTTTCTAAGGCCCACTTCACCTCACATTCTAGGATGTCTGGCTCGAGGTCAGTGACCACCTCATTGTGATTATCTGGGACATTAAGCTCATTCTTGTATAGTTCTTCTGTGTAATTTTGCCACCTCTTCTTAATCTCTTCTGCCTCTGTTAGGTCCCTGCCATTTTGGTCCTTTATCATGCCCATTTTTGCATGAAACGTTCCCTTCATCTCTCCAATTTTCTTGAAAAGATCTCTGGTCCTCCCTATTCTATTGTTTTCTTCTATTTCTTTGCATTGTTCATTTAAGAAGGCATTCTTATCTCTTCTAGCTATTCTCTGGAATTCTGCATTCAATTGGGCATATCTATGTTTTTCTCCCTTGCCTTTCGCTTCCCTCCTTTCCTCAGCTATTTGCAAAGCTTCCTCAGACAGCCATTTTGCTTTCTTGCATTTCTTTTTCTTTGGGATGGTTTTAGTTGCTACCTGTTGTACAATGTCGCGAACCTCTGTCCATAGTTCTTCAGGCACTCTGTCTATCAGATCTAATTCCTTAAATCTATTTGTCACCTCTACTGTATATTCAACAGGGATATGATTTAATTCATACCTGAGTGGCCAAGTGCTTTTCCCTACTTTCTTCAGTTTAAGCCTAAACTTTGCAAGGAGAAGCTCATGGTCTGAGCCACAGTCAGCTCCTGGTCTTGTTTTTACCGACTGTATATAGCTTCTCCATCTTTGGCTGCAGAGCATATAGTCAATCTGATTTCTGTGTTGACCGTCTGGTGATGTCCATGTGTAGAGCCGTCTCTTGGGTTGTTGGAAAAGAGTGTTTGCTATGACCATCTTATTCTCTTGACAAAATTCTATCAGCCTGTGCCCTGCTTCATTTTGTACTCCAAGGCCAAACTTGCCTGTTATTCCAGTTATCTTTTGGCTTCCTACTTTAGCATTCCAATCCCCCATGATGATAAGGACATCATTTTTTGGTGTTACTTCTATAAGGTGCTCTAGGGCTTCATAGAACTGGTCAATTTCATCCTCTTCAGCACTGGTGGTTGGGGCATAGACTTGGACTACTGTGATATTGAATGGTTTGCCTTGGATTCGAACTGAGATCATTCTGTCATTTTGAGGATTGTATCCCAGTATTGCTTTTCCTACTCTTTTATTGACTATGAAGGCTACTCCATTTCTTCTGAGGGATTCTTGCCCGCAGTAGTATACCTGATGGTCATCTGAATTAAATTCACCCATTCCTGTCCATTTTAGTTCGCTGATACCTAAGATGTCGATGTTCAGTCTTGTCATCTCTTGTTTGACCACGTCCAGCTTTCCTTGATTCATGGATCTTACATTCCAGGTTCCTATGGAGAAAAACTCTTTACAGCATCGGACTTTCCTTTCACCACCAGACATATCCACAGCTGAGCGTCCTTTCGGCTTTGGCCCAGTCGCTTCATTCTTTCTGGCGCTACTAGTACTAGCCCTCTGCTCTTCCCCAGTAGCATATTGGACGCCTTCCGACCTGAGGGGCTCATCTTCCAGCGTCATATCGTTTTGCCTTCAGATTCTTACCATATTACAAAATGAAGTAATCTAGAAACTGACAGAGAATTCTGTGCCCTTTTAGGTTTAGGAAGAAAAGTGGTTGAAGGAGAATCCCTACTGAAAAGTACTTAGGAAGTTCTGTTCAGATGTTTTTTCTGCTTTAAACATTTTATAAAGTGTTTTTTCTTTCTTTATACATAATACCCTGGTTGCTTATACATTCTTTCTCAAGAAGAATTGTTACCATTGTCACCTGCTCCCCAGTACTTTCTCAGCACTGATGCTTGAGATTGCAACTCCATGCTCAGTTAATGCAGATTTAAAACCAATTGACTGAAGCCCTATTGAGATGTTAATTTCCCACATACATTAGTGATCTCAAGAGGAAGAGCAGGGATGACTTTGTGGCTCTACTCCTCCATCCTAAACTGAAAATGAGATGCCTGCAGCAAGAAATTGGGTCTATTCACCTGGGATAAGTTATTTGGACTTTAGAAAATCAAGTATAAGTAGCTTTGTTTTGCACAGCGACCCTTCAAACTATGCAGCATGATGGAGAGAAGGATATGCTGCATAGGTTTGCTTTTATTTTGTCAGATTTGTCTTCCATTTCCTTCAGGAATTCAAAGTGATACATGCAGAACCCTTTTCTCCAGATTTATCTCTAGATAGGTTAGGTTGGGAGACAACCAGTGATGGGATTCAAATATGTGAACAGTGGATGCCGCTTCCAGAAGTCCATTCTGAGCCTGTGCAACGAAAAATTAGCTACCAGTTCTACTGAACTGGTGTGAACTGGCTGAATCCCACCACTGGAGACAACATGTCCCAAAACATCAGATTAGGAGAGAGTTGACATTTGAGTTGCAGCAAGGCATTGTGGTAAAATATCAAAAGCCTATAGTAATGAAATTTGGTTGATACTGCACTAATTCATTATTGCCATATATGATTTTGCAAACTGTGGTACATCATTCGATCTTCCTACATGAAGGATCTTAAAATTTCTGGGAATATGGCATGACATAGCTCCTCAGAATGAATGAGACAATGTATTTATTTATAACAACTTACTATATTCCACAGTAGGTCTCTTATGGACCCATATTTCTTGAGTTTTAGGAAAACATTCATTTATCATTTTGCACAGAACAGTATTTTTCAACCTTGGCAAGTTTAAGATGTGTGGACTTCAACCCCCAGAATTCCCTAACTTGCTGAGGTTGAGAAACATTGACACAGAATAATCTCTAGAAATAACAGTTTTTTTCTTCTTTTCATATTCCCACAATTTTATTGCCCAAAGATTTGTTCTTATCTTTCTTTTCTTTTGATCCCATCCTTCATACTCTTTTCTTTTCCAAAACCTATACAGTGAGACCTGCCTACCCAACACACTTTCCTTTTCAAGATAAGCAGTTATGCAAAGTGCAGACAAAACAAATCTTTTCTAATAGTACATTAGTGTTATTTTTTCTGTTGCTCCTTTACAACCTAATTTTTCCAATATCTTCATAACTTCTTATATGATAATTATTCATTATTTTATTTCACTGTACATTCTCTCATAAAAGGCCAGGTTTTCTACTGTATATAATTCATAGAAAAATAATATCCCTGAATGAAAACGTGTAGCCCTCAGGCCAAATACACTATTTTCCCTCAAAGTGATGCTGATTTGTAATTTTAATATGACAGACAGGAACACTATTACAAATTTGGATTGATTTATTTAACAAAATTTAAATTCAACTGAAATAAATCCAAGTTTAGCCTCACTCAGCCTACATTTTAAAATGAAACCTCCAATATGTCATTCAAAGTTAGTCTCAGGAGTAAGAAGATATTGATTTTCTGCCCTAAATCAATGTCAAACAGGACTGGTAGCAGAGGCTTCAATGGAGATTAGAAACATCCAGATGTCTTAGAGGATGGGTACTGCTAAATCCTGCAACCAAAAGGGTGTACCTGGGCAAAATATATCATAGAATTAATATCTAAAGACTGAGAATTGAAGAAATAGGCTGAGGAAATGGCAGAGGCCACAGACATTGGAGTGGTGGCCTTGGAGACTGTGGACATTATGAAGATAACTGTGGTGGCCTTGGGTGCTGTGAGATACACAAAGGTAATGTTGGAATCATGACAATTGGTGGCAGTATTGGACTATACAAGCTAGAAGTGTGTAGTGTTCAAGGATGGTGGGGACATTCTCAAGTGATTGGGTGAAGGATGGAACTGCCAGACCTAGTGGAGGTAATAGTAGCTGAGAATCCAGCACTAAGATTGCAGTTGATAGTGGAAGGTTAGCATTGTGGTAGACAGTACTCCAGGATTCCTAATGTTTGTGAAGTTATGGTAGAGGCAACAGACTTATCATTGGATACATGCAGCCTTTGGTTTCTACTACTACTTCCCTGCTTCCATCAGGACATTTGGCCAATGGATATGTGGCTGCTCTGGGTCTCCTGAGAATGTTGGTTGATGTGAAAGTCTCCAGGTGATGTCTCCTGAATTGTTTTGTTTACAGGTTTTAAGAGTTTAATTTATGGGGGGAATGTGGGTGGAGCCTGGTGCTCTGACATGTGGCCCCTCTGGCAGTACCAAGGGCTTGGTCAGAAGTAGTTAGGATTGGCTGAATGGATTATTGTGTGGTGGATGAGGAAGGGATAGGGAAGAGATTGGGTATGTGTATTTGTCTGGGAGTAAGAATGTATGGATAGGATTAAGAAGTGGGGAGTTGAGAGTGCAGGTAGCACCATCTCAGTAGTAAAAGGTAGAGGAACATATGGTGGGAGGCGAAGGGGAACATATTTGCGGACACATATTTGGGGTCTTTGGCTTCCACTCTCCATACCTGGCTATTGAATCCTTAGTATCCTTGGAGTCTGGCTGCTGCTATTGAAAGCCAAGCTGATATTTAACTAAGCTCCCCTCATTCATTATCCCACCTAAATGAGACCTCACAGAACATGAGCAGGAGTGGCTGTTGTTGTCTATGAATGGCAAACATGTACTCGACCTAAGTCTTTGACAGGGTGACATATACTGGTGGCTGCATGTTATGTCTGGTTATTTTCCTTGGGAGGCTGGGAGATGATCTGAAGACATTAACATGATTGCCATGAAGTGGTCACTCTGATTGCCTTTTGGCTTATACGTGTCATCCTCTCTGATTAATTTGGTGAATTGTTTGGCCAAGACATAAATCACTGCCTGGAATGGATAGGTGGCTTGGACCATTTCACCCCTATGACGTTCTTCCTGTGTGCTGATCCTGGGGTAGACCTTGGTTGGCAAATTTCTCATGGAGATCAATTACCAGAGGAGATAGGTTGCTGTTGGAAGAAGATTTGGAGCAGGCCTGACCAAACATGGATAAGACCCACTGTCATGGTTCCGACAGACAGAAACAAATAAAGCAGAACTCCAATGCTTCCAAATTCCTCAAAGAACATGTTTATTAATTACAAAGTATCAGCACATCAAAAGTGAAGCCAAGTCTGGAGACACACATAACAATTCTCCAATACAAAGTTTAAAAAATCCCACCCTTAAGGCTATGCAAGCACCTACGTTCCCCAATACATCTTCTTGGCAGGCTTTTTATACAACACCCAGCCTGCAGTCTTGGGAGCAGCCAATGACCTTGGTTCCCACAGGATAAAAGTTTATTCAAACTAGTGAAACACCTGGCAAACCCCCCTCCCTCAATTCTGTGTGTCAACTGAAAATGAATAGGGGAAAATGGCTACAGCCATGCTCATTTGTAGAGTTGTCACCCACATTAGAATTACCTCATGATAGTAAGGATGGTGAAACATCAATATTCCTCTATCTTATTTTTTCTGCCTATAGCCATTCAGCAGCCTTGTTTAGTTTAACCCATTTCCTGCTGGACAGTGAAGGCCACTAGAATCATCTACAAGGCCACTATAAGGAATATTCCAGTTTTCTGGTGAATGAAGTCCCTCTGATACACTCCAAATTATATAAAGAGTTCAGTTATTAATATGACATTTACATAAACACATCTTATTCTTCTGAACATAAAAGACATTAAGTAATCAAAGTAATAATTACTTGAATGTCACTTAAAATATTTTTTTCTGAATTTTGTAGCAGGAAAAGAATGAATACTTAAGAATTTGTCTAGGATTCAGCATTCTGCTGTATCACTATATAGATATTGTCCCCTGTCTGTATAAAAGCAGCTTTCCAAATAGGTTGAACCTCATGATTAACATCTTCCAGAAAAATAGTGTAATGTAGTTTGCATAAGACCTACTGAAGTTGACAGGCAACCTATTTTTAAAACTTCTATTCAGCATGAAACTATAAATGCTAGAATTCCAGATGAATAACCTTTCATGTCATAGTATCACCATTTTCAAGTCACTGTAGTACAAAACAATTACTTACCCAGAAACCTGTTTTGGAGCAATTGTAAGGGAAATATTCAGTCTTAATAGGATGGATTGTTCCTGCTCAGATATTGCTTTACTGATTTTTGTATATATTGCTCTGATCTCTGTAGGGGGCTACACAAGATACCAGATGAATGAATGAATGAGATACCTCTCATATTCTAAACAGCAGCATGGTGCTTTTCAGTGAATATGATAGAGTGGCAGACAGAAGGGCAAATGGTACGGGGGGATGCTATACTGCTATTGTGTGTTTTCTGACTAACAGCCAGGATTTATAAGGGTGCAGACGTGGACTGTGAGTGATGCTGAGCTGACTGCAGGACGTTTGAACATATTGCTTTGATACTCATGTCACGATCTCTTCAGGTGAAGTAAGCTAAGGGGAGCAGGTGCAGCAGGTTGATGGGCCAAGAAGGAATGCTGTGCCCAGCATACATTATGAGGCACTGAGCAGCTGTTCATGAGAAACAGAGTTGTTGATTTTATTTTTTCCCAGAGACAACTTTTATGAGTATTAGGTTGAGGCCCAGCCTCAGTGGTTATCCCAGCATTCTTTGCTTTTCTTGCCACAACTTTTATGTACAAAAAAAAAGAGACCTACAGTAACTGAAAGTATTTTGAATTGGAGCATATGAGAAAGAAGTACAATATTCTATTAGTTCCTATATGTGTCAAAACTGCTGCTGGTTTGAGGTTCAAATTGCTCCTCAAGGTTGCTTTTTGTGGTTGGTGCAGCACTTGTACAGGCTATCAAAGGCAATAATAGAAATGCCAGTTGAGAAGGATTCCAGTAACAGGGGTTCAGGGTTCTGTCTGAAATGCTGAGACAATTGTGACATTCAGAGTTTAGCTTTCAATTAAGCTATAGGAAAAAGAAAAAAAAAACAATAGGCACCAAGCCCCACTTGTGCAAATTAAAAATGTCATTAGCTGTTGTGCTGTGTATATGTGTAGTGCTCTGATGACTGAATAATGGATACTCATTACTTCCTAATGAGATGTCATGTTCTGGAAGAGGAAACATCCCTTTATGAAGGGGGCATCTGGCAACCCTAACTTTGAAGAATTGGCAAATCATGGTCTGATGATGGCAGATATTATACTCTATTTTTTTCTTTCATTGCCTTGTCCATCTTCAAATGGTTCAATTATACAGGAGAAAACAGATATTGTTAAAGAATTAGAAGGTAAAGGTAAAGTTAAAGATTTCTCTGTCAGTTGTGTCCAACTCTAGGGCATGATGCTTTGTCCGAAGACAATTTCTATGGTCATATGGCCAGCATGACTCTATGTCAAAGGCACACAGAATGCTGTTACCTTCCCATCCGTACCTATTAATCTAATTGCATACTTTCGAGCTAACTATGTGGGTAGGAGCTGGGACAAGTAACAGGAAGTCACCGCACTACGTGAAGTTTTAGTCTCTTACTCAGGCATTTGTCTCTTCAACTGACAAGCTCCGTGTCTTTAACCACTGAGTCATTGCACCACCATGTTAAAGAATTAGGTAGGGTCAAATCAAAAAAGTAGTCTTACATTCTATTTAACAGAACAGATGTAGGCAATATTTTCCTTACATTCATGGAAGACTCTTCAATTAACCAAAAGCCTCTGGAAATAGGAGAATAGGAAAGATGATCTTCAGAAAATTCTCCTTCCCCCTCTACTCTCCTGCCAACAAATTATTTGGCTATTTAGAGTTTTAACTGAGTTGGTATTTCTTTATTATTTCTTTATTTGTTATTTTTTGTTACTTATGTCATCATGGAGCCACCATGTATCTGGTATGTGACACAGGGAGCTGTAAGGCTTATGTAGATTGCCAGAATGAACCAACAACAATTTTTGGAGGGCAGAAATGAATTATATTATTCTCTATTAATTGCTGACTCACCATCAAACTCACCTCTGTGTTCTCTTTTACATGTATTTTCCATGTATTATGCCTCAAGTGTGCCTATTTTGAACAACACATTTTTTGTTTCTTCACTACTTCACTGAAGTAGCCAGTGACTTGTGTGGGAAGAATCCAGAGAAAGAAATATTTTGGGAAATATTAAAAAGGCAGAATATATTTCCCCAAAGGATTTTAAAGGCAGAAACCAACCCACCAACCCCCAAGTCTCTCTTCCCCAAACAGAAACCAGGTCTGCAGAAATGCAGATGTGATAATTTTGTTAGAAAGATTGGAGTCAGGAAGCTGGGATTAGAAAGAAAGATCCCTAGAATCAACAATCCCTTACACCCAAAAAATCCAACAGTCATTAACCACAGCCTCAGGGAAGCAGGCTATGACCTTTGGGACATAATAGGATTAACCCACGACCATCAGAATACGAGAAAGGCATACTCAGACTCAGGTCAAAGTTCATGCAACAGGAACACCTCCAAACAAAAGCTCAAGAAGGTATAAAACCCACCACTCTCTGCTACATGTGGTCAGTTTTTCCAGAGCCATCTTTCTGTCTGGGTCTCCTCTTCAATAAACTGCAACCTTCTTTCTAAAGCAGTCTCCATGTTGTTTATTCCCAGCTTGGACTGGACCCTGATGAAGATTTTTTCTTTCAACAATTTGGCAACCCAGATGGGACTCCAAGCTAACCTCTCCAATGGACTGAGACTGGTAATCCCCATCTTGCCAGCAGCAGACCCATTGTGTTTGTGGATGGGTTTCCCAGGCCCTGCCCATTTGGAACAACAGTAGTAAAGGGAGTTTTGAGTTTGAGATCAAGGGCTGCTTTGGAAAGGAGAGTACCTCTAAATTTTAACTTTAAAGCCCACGGGAGGGAGGGAAATGTGTGTATGTCTGTGTGTATGAGTGAGTGAGAATACCCTTTTCCCAATCACAGTTGAATCTTGCTCCCTCTGGCCTTTCCTAACTGCAGAAGGATCTGTTCAAGTGACACACTCTGGAAAGCATAGGGGTTTGGCCAGAGTGCAGGACCTTTTGTTAGGGAAAAGGGAAAGACTGCGTGAAAATGGAATGGAATAAGTGAGTGAGAGAATCGGATTTGGGCAACTAGCTAAGAATCACTTAGCAGAACCCCATTCTGGAAAGGAGATTGAATTAATCTAGATGGACAGAGTCCTCCCAGGCCGTTTGCCTGAAAAATGGAGGCGTTACCACAAGTTGGAAAGTACCTCCACCTGTTGGGGGCAGTGAAATTCCATAGGTGGTGTGAGGGACCAAGGAAAAAGCCTTGGAGTCTCATTGTGGGGTCTCCTGTAGGGAGATGGATGAAATTGCCTGCCCAGAAAGGAATGTGTAAGAAGCATGGACACAAGTTATTCAGGAGTGGACTCTGCTCAGGGATGAAGCAGGAAAAACCAATTTGGTTAAATAAAGGTACTTAAAAGGAAAAGCAAAATAAAATATAGGAATAGTGATTTTCCCCCCTCTTTCTCTCTTTCTTTGTAACCACATGATATGTTTAACATTTGTGCCTTCCCTAATTTGAGTTGACTGAGATTAATTGTCTCTAATCCAAAAAGAAAAGTATTTTGAAATTCTGCTAGAAATTCTGCTTAAAATAAGCTACCAAAAGGAAAATACCCTCACTCTGTTTGTCTGGCCAGCAAACAGGGTGAAGAGAAATGTGGTTATTTTCTTTCTCTCTGTGTACTTGTAAGAACAGTGCAAAGTTGTCAGGAGGGAATGTTTAAGTTCATCTACAGGAAAAGTTTCATTCTTCCTTTCCTGTATGTGTTGTAAATGGGTTTTATCTGTCTATCCTTTTACTGAAACATGAGGTGTGCCTAGCTACAAGAGCCTCATAAGCTCAAGATTGCTTGCGTAGGGAAAAAAATCTTCTTAAGTTACTTTCTTATCCTATCACGATTGAGTAAAACTATTATAGAACTAATCCTGGAACATATAAGCATTTTTCAATGTCTAAAATAATGTGGTCTATTTTAAATTAAATGTTAAAGGTAGATTCTCCATGCTCTCACAAATTGCACACCTTAAAATATTAGGTTTTTAAAATTATTTGGAGCTTTCAGCATTCTCAAGCTGCCCAGCATTTTCAAGTTGCAAGTCCTTAAGTTCTCTTTAACATGTTGCAAATGTTCAGTTTCAGAAGTGAGACCTTTCACTTTTTTGTTGCTCTCTTACCAGAATCCAGCCTTTCTTTTGCCCTCATTTTGTCCCCATTTTGTTGTGGCTGGTCTTATCTGTTTCTTTAACAACTGCAGTTTTAATGCTGTTTCAAACTCTGTCTGCAAGCTATCCCCCTCCCCCAATTCTACTTCTCCTTTTCTTATCCTCTGTTCTCCATGCGTTTGTCTACCTTTCCTGGTGGAGTCACCCAGAAAGCAGGGAGGAGACCTTGTTCTCATATTTTTCAGCCCCACACAGATGACCTCTACAACCCTTGGAAGCAGAGCATACTGACCCAGATGCTGCCTCCATTCATTTGAGCCATGGAATTGGGTTTTGATCCATTCATCCACTAAAATGCCACCATGCAACCAGGGTGGAACAGATCTTCCCAAGCCCTACCATCTCCACAGATGCATGAGAAAGCTGCAGAGGAAGGAAGGAGTCCTGGAGCCATTGGCCCCTACGTAAAGCCTCAGAAGACAACTGGAAAGACTATGGGGGGAGGGTGGAAAGTCATTGTAAGATTTTCTTTCTTGCCTCATTTGTATTGTAATAAGCCATATTTATGGAGGGATGGCATTTGGGACAGTTGACACAGCAAGTACTGAACACTTTGGACTTCTGTCTGGTGGGAGAGAAAATTTGTCCAGGATGTTTGTATTGCCTGTTTTGTAGAAATAGCTACATAC
Organism: Vipera ursinii; assembly: GCF_947247035.1. Classification (NCBI taxonomy): domain Eukaryota; kingdom Metazoa; phylum Chordata; class Lepidosauria; order Squamata; family Viperidae; genus Vipera; species Vipera ursinii. Next base: position 58,817,901 of record NC_139512.1, read on the forward strand.
ACACACACCATTCAGAATCACACTGAGTCTGTCCCCTTCACCTACCTTCAGTAAAGCTCCCCAGGCTGATTCTTGCTCTGTGGCACTGTAAATTCCAAGGGCAAGGGAATCAGGCCCCATCAGGTGATTTGCAATTCATATGCTCTCACTGAGGAGGTAGCAGGAAATAGATCTCCAAAAGCCAAGCCCTGAATATGTTGCACTGGTAGACTCAGAGTGGGAATCCTAAGGCTTTGAGTAGTTTTGAGGAATGTGCAAACCTGACTGGAAGCTCAAAGTGACATCCAACATTTGAAAATAATTGGCACAGAAAATTGGACACTATAAATTTCTTTTCCATCTAACAGAACTTTTGCCCTGACCTTTAGACCTTTATGGGTTGGAAGGTCCCCTTTTGGAAGTCACTGCAGAGATCTTTTTCTGCTGCCTCTATTAGTGTCTTCTCCTTTTTTTACATTCAGAGTTTAAAAGCTTGTTTATCAAGTCTCCCTGACCAGATCAATTTTTAATCTTGTGCCAGTAAAAGTGTGTCACTCACACTCTTATGGAACAAAGGGGGATATTGTGGGAAGAATCCAGAGAAAGAAATATTTTGGGAAATATTAAAAAGGCAGAATATATTTTCCCAAAGGATTTTAAAGGCAGAAACCAATTCCCCCCACCACAAGTCTCTCTTCCCCAAACAGAAACCAGGTCTGCAGAAATGCAAATGTGATAATTTTGTCAGAAAGATTGGAGTCAGGCAGCTGGGATTAGAAAGAAAGATTCCTAGAATCAACAATCCCTTATACCAAAAAAAATCCAACAGTCATTAGCCACAGCCCCAGGGAATCAGGCTATGACCTTTGGGACATAATAGGATTAACCCACAACCATCAGAATACCAGAAAGGCACACTCAGACTCAGGTCAAAGTTCATGCAACAGGAACACCTCCAAACAAAAGCTCAAGAAGGTATAAAACCCACCACTCTCTACTACATGTGGTCAATTTTTCCAGAGCCATCTTTCTGTCTGGGTCTCCTCTTCAATAAACTGCAACCTTCTTTCTAAAGCAGTCTCCATGTTGTTTATTCCCAGCTTGGACTGGACCCTGATGAAGATTTTTCTTTCAACACTTGCTATCCCCAGCATTTCACTGGCTACTTCACAGAGGTAGGAATGCCTCCTCATTTATGTCAATCATCACTGAAGTCTAATTCAATAAAGCTACATTTTAGAATTACATTTTGTAGAAATGCTGCAAAAGTACAATGCTTATAACACTTGCCTTATAAATAAAAGGTTGTAGTTTGAAATGTGGCAGATTTTTTTTTCTAAATTACTATTTTCTTTCCCTGGGCTACCTACTTTCCCCTGCTTTTTTAATAAATCCAAAATGCCATTGTTTCATCATTTTACCATTTACCTGGCTCCCCAATATTTCACTCTCTCTCCATGTGGGGTGTGTGTGTGTGTGTGGTATCCTCCTGTTCTCTCTACAAACATTCACACAAATATATACACAGAGAAAGAGAGAGTACTGGCTATTGTTTTTCTGTCAAAGTACAGGCTACAGTAGCAATGAGGACATAGTGGGACCTAGTTATCTGGAATGAGTACCTTGCAAACTGTCAAAGGGTCTCAATCTTAGACATTTTTCTTAAACTGGTTTAGAATTAAGCCACCACAACTGTTTAAATTCCAAGTCTAGTTAGAATTTCCTTAAGTCTGTTTAGAGTTGAGGCAAAATGAGCATAGGACAGAAGCATCTTAAGGATGTATTGTGGACATATACATACAGAGAAAAATAAATTGAGAAAGTTCATTCAGTACATAGAGCTGGTTGTCACCAACATCTTCTGATTGTTCAACTCTCATTTTGTCCATTTTCCCTTCATTCATTGTTCATTTCTATTGAACAATAAGTGTCACATAAGGGCATAAATCCCAAATTGGAGTAGAGTATGGGCATGACATCTTTACAATCTAATATAGTTTTGGCACTGGCAGAATATAGAGAAATTTGTCAGAAAATAAATGAAGATGGATATGCACACCCTAGAAAGGTTCTGTGTAGCCTAATTCTTTCTTTTTTTTAATCTCACAATTAGTATTTATATCTCTCAGCCACATCAAGATTTAGGGCAATTTTAGAATGTTCTGTAAGCAAAGCCTATTTCCTGAATGAAAGATCTGAAGTATTTATCCCTAATGATTGTTGCATCAAAATAACAATAATGAAGACAGGCTTTTTATTACTTCATTAATGGCTGGGTAATGTTAAGAAGATGCTATAAGCCATTAATGGGGAAATAGTCATAGTATTTATATATGTGGCATCCATGTTGCCTATCCTGTTAACTTTGCTGTCATTTTCTTCTGGTTCCTTTTTGCTTCTTTAGCTTCCTTTTGTTTTTGAAACAGCTATTTTCTTCAATATTAACAAAATGTAATGGCTATGACAAAATATCAATATCTTATCACCTGGTATAAAAGAAAGGGGAGGAGGGGGATGTTCAAATCAAATGGTTTTCAATAAACAAGGCTTGCGATTCTGAATTGAGAAAAATCAACATATTGGAATAAGGTGAATTTCAGTGGTTAAGCTATTTTTCTTTTTCAAACTACAGTAAAACAAGAGAGAATAAGATTTTCTTCTTGCAGTGTTAATACAAGTTGGATTCACACAATGCGTATAAGCCATAATTTGTTAAATATTTGTTGAATAAACTAACATTGGCTGGGCTCATACAAGAAGCTAGCCATGAACTGAGTTTTACAAACTGCAGTTAGTGAGTTTGTACGAAACATGAAACCCAAACCACAACAAACCCCTAAACAGGCATAGGGGTTTATTTTGTCGACAGCCTGCTTTTGTCCCATTTTATATGCTTGGCCAATTTGGTCTGGCAGGCTGGTTTGCTCTGGATACCTTTGATCCAACAATGTTATCTCTCAGGATTGTGGAAGTGCACCTTCTCTAAGGCAGTGTCTGCCCTCTGGAATGTGGTTCCATGTGTCTAGTGCTGTATATTCATTTTTTCTTGTTCTTAGTATTATTTATAACAATCCAGAGTTTTGAGAATCAGGTGACATATGAATTATGGCTTCCTTGATTATTATTTTTTTTAAAAAAGGGGGAAGTTGATCTAACCACTTAATACTTGAAGTTACTTGAGGAACTGTCTCACCCCACTGAGACTGGTCCTCCCCACTGCATAGCAGAGGAGTCAGATGATAGGGTCCAGGAGAAGGGCCTTCTTTGCCGTGGCTCCTGCTCTTTGGAAGATCTCATCCCCTGATGTGAGATTGGCTCCCACCCTTCTGACCTTTTGCAAGAGCCTGAAACCTGGCTCTGCCAGGTGGCTTGGGACCCCAAAGGAGGAGCATCACACTGGAGGTGGTTGATGAGTTAAGTGGCAGTCCCAGGTCCTCCTGAACATCCTGTTCCCTTCCTCCCCAGGGTTTAAATGCCAATTTTATTTTGATCATGATTCCCATTTTATTGTTTTAGAAATATTTATCTTTTAGGATTTTAATGTTTTAAAGTTGTAAGTCGTCCAGAGTTGTTTTGCCATGAGATGGGTGGTAAACAAACAAACAAACAGATATTGTAACATTTAGAAGTGTAGTTTTTCATAGGATCTGGGAGTGAGTTGGAGACACATTGGAGCAGTATTTCTCAGCCTTAAAAACTTTAAGATACACATACTTCAACTCCCAAAATTCCCCAGCCAGCATGGTGGAAGAATACCACATTGGACTATTATGTGAATTCCCTGTTTGCTTTCAGAGATACAGAACAGAGGTAGAGCCAACTTAGTTATTTAAGCCTGTGTTGTCCTCAGGCTGAGTACTTTTGATGCTGAAATGGACTGAGTGGCTCTGTTTTCAAATCACACCACACCTGCCCCCCCTCACCTCCAATTCATATATATATATATATATATATAATGTTTAAGTATTTGTCAAGGCTTTGTCAAGGCTTTGTCAAGTATTTGTCAAGGCTATGAATTATATATATACTGTATATAATTATAAATATATATCACAATCCCAATGGCCATGTGTGCTTAGCTATGCCATCTTTTCAGTGCAGCCACTGTGCATTTCAAGCAATATGGAGAGAAACCTATGGGACTACAAGTATTTTTTTTCTTATTTTCTTTTCTCATTTTAAAACTAATCGAAGGTTAATAAAATGTTCACAATTTCCCATTTCTAATTATTCCATTACCATAATCATTCATTCCCTTGGAGGTTAGCAAGTGAAGTGTAGCATTTGTTTAAGGTATATTCTGCTTGGAGCTGTGGAATGAATTCTATTGGAATAGTATGGCCCAAATTGCAAAATCTCTTTATGACCTGATCCATTGATCAGAACTGACTTGCTTTTACTAGATTGTTCTTTACTTTCAAGATTTTTTTGTAATATGCTCATGGCCTGAAGCTACAGCTGCTTTGAGAATGTGTCTGAACATAAAATATTCAATTGCTTTTCTGATACAATTACTTGTTTGTTTTACTTTTGTTCTTTGCCTTCCAGAAATATTGAATAATGTGAGAGCCAATATATTAAGACAGTTTTATCCTTACAAAATGATATGGATTATGTTGAGTGGCAATCAAATTAGAAAGGAGGACAAGATGTTCCCCAACACACAGCTAGAAAACAAACACATTGTTTACAGCAATGCCCCATCTGTCTGCTATGATAAATAACCAGCTTCTGGTGTAGGCCATCAAGATGGGTGGAGCCCTCTCCTCTTGAGCAGTCTGGCTGACCTTCTCTGCTCCTGCCTTTTCTCTGCCCTATATAGTCCTGGATCAGATGCAGAAGGCAGTTCTTCCTCCTCTTCACTGGCCCTCTGCCACTACAAGCTTTCCATAGCTGAAGCCTTGGCCAAATCTCTTCCAGGGATTTCAATCAACTCGGTTCCTGACATGCCAGGAATTGGCTCATCATTGCTTGAGCTGACATCTGAGGAGGTATCTGGTTCAAGAGAGACATCATACTTTGTGAGAGGAAACACCCATTTCCCCCTTTACTTCTTTGTTGCTGAATGCTTCAATGTAATCAGGCATAAAGTCAGTATGTAATAATAATATTACTACTACCACTACTAATGATAATGATAATGATAGAGTTGGAAGGTACCTCGGAGGTCTTCTAGTTCAACCCCCTGTTCAGGCAGGAAACCCTAGACCATTTCAGACAAATGGTTGTCCAGTCTCTTCTTAAAAACTTCCAGTGTTGGAACATTCGCAACTTCTGGAGGCAGGTTGTTCCACTGGTTAATTGTTCTAACTGTCAGGAAGTTTCTCTTTAGTTCTAGGTTGCTTCTCTCTTTGATTAGTTTCCGTCCGTTGCTTTTTATCTTGCCTTCAGATACTTTGGAGAATAGCTTGACTCCCTCTTCTTTGTGGCAACCCCTGAGATATTGGAACACTGCTATCATGTCACCCCTAGTCCTTCTTTTCATTAAACTAGACATACCCAATTCCAGCAACTGTTCTTTATATATTTCAGTCTCCAGTTCCCTAATCATTTGGAATTGATTTGAATTCTCTCTGTTCAGATCCCGAGCTTCATACACTGTGGAATCTAAGTGCTTCTTCAAGGTTTGGAAATAAAGAAAAAAAGGACGAGTGGGTGGTTTTGTCCTTTCTTTCATCCTAATCACAGTATCTTGAAGTTTGGGGATGTTTTATCTCTTTTGTAGTTACCACTCTCTTGTCTTTTGCAACTGTGTGTCAGTATTAGATCAGCTGATCTGGCCTTGCAATTGATTGGTTTTTTTTCCCTTTCATGTCTTGACATTTCACTGAATTCAAGGCCCATCATTAATAACACCTCCATTTTCCAATCCCATCCAATCCTCATTTTCATTTGCAGAACAGCAAGTGAACTATTATGCTTATGTAAAGGATTTTGCAAAAGATTTGGCTATCTGCAGATGGGCCTTAGATTGCCTGCAGTTAACTGTGTTTGAAGATTAAAATAATAGTGGTCAGAGAAAAGGGACAAAGTATGAACATTAACAACATTTTCAATTAGGTTTGCTAATAGAGTCTGGAAGCTAACTGAAGTTCATTTGTACTGTCCAAATTATTCTAGGAAATGTAGCTTATTACTTTTCTTGGATCTTTAAAAAGCACAGAAATAAATTAAAGCATAGAAAGAGAAATGGAGAGAGAGAAAGAGAAATGGAGAGAGAAAGAAATGGAGAGAGAAAGAAATGGAGAGAGATAAATGGAGAGAGAGAGAGAGATGGAGACAGAAAGAAATGGCGGAGAGAGAGAGAAATGGAGAGAGAAATGGAAAGAGAAAAATTGAGAGAGAGAGAAATGGAGAGACAGAAATGGAGAGACAGAAATGGAGAGAGAGAAAGAGAGAGAGAGACAGCGAGAGAGAAAGTGTGAGAGAGAAATGGAGAGAGAGAGATGTTATACCAAAACATTTTCCCTCCTCTCTCCTCCTTTTCTCAATCTTTCATAATTTAAAAACACTGTTGCACACCATACCAAACATTCCATCTATGTTCTCCATTATTGTACTTGTTCTTATTCCTTTTAACAGCAAGAAAATTATTTCCTATCTTCATATAAACAAGGGAGGAAAAACAGTAACAGATCTGCTTTTGATCATATGACTAGGAAGGTGGGAGGCTTAAACATGAATCCATCAGCAGCATTCTGAGCCACTGTCCAAATGTGTCTCCCCTTCTACATTATATTAGGACAAAAAGAGACAGGCCTTTGCTGAGACATAAAAAAAAAATCAAACCACGAGGCATATGGCCTGCAAAGCTTTCTCATCCAGCCCAACATGTTTCAGATTTCTTTCTCCTCCTGTCTCTGATCTCTCTTCTCACTCTTTTTCACCCCATAGTTCACAGCCTTTTCACTGTACAGAGGTGCCTTTTATGAGAGTAAGCCAAATAAAACAACAGGCTCCTTATGGGAGAACAGGAAATACAGCCTATACATCATTGCGTCTTCCATATCATGTTAAAATATATGTTGGTGTGTTCAAGAACAAGTGCATAGGACCCCCAAATTATGGAGGATATATGTCACAGGATGGATGTCACCCTACTGCACATTGTGGTTCCCAGAATACTTGCTGAGATCTGATATGGCTCTGGAGTGCAAAATTGTTTCCTCTCTTTGCTTTACCTATATGTTGAATAAACTATTGTCTTTATTCTGTATTCTTTAATTGTAACAAAATGTTTGATTTGTGGGTTAAAAAAAGAAGACAATAAAGACAATTTTGCAACTCTATATCTTGCATATGTCTAAATCTTCTGGAAAAGTGAAGAGAACCAGCTACTCAGGGCAGTTGGGACTATATGAGCCATTGGTGTCTGGTACAAATTGGGATGATGCCAATGGGCATTGTGCCATCACAACAGGACCTTTGGCATTTCTTATTTGCATTCTGATATCGGACACAAGGATCAGAGTCCAGGTACAAGTACATGAGCCATGTTTTGTTATTTAGACTTCCTTCTACTGCTGTTCATGCCTATGTTTTGAAAATGCCACTGCTGGGTTCAGCTTAGATAGAACTCTTTTCTGCTTGGAAACAAGCTGAGAAAATAAAACAAACAAAGCCTCATTATGTTAATTACTGGGATGGTCATTTAAAATGGAGACTAATCAGATACTCCTTGCTTAGTAATCATGACATCACCCATACAAATTATTCATACCTCATCTTGTGTAGGTGTTTTCCTACTTTTTCTTTTCGGATGTAATTTACAAGGACAGGCCTATACAGACTAGTCATATACAGTTAAAAAAAGGGGGGGCAGGTAAAGGAATCCCTGTGGATTTTACTCTGCTAGTTGCCAACTATAAGGGATGGTGCTCATCTCCGTTTCAAGGCCAATGCTGTCTGAAGACATTTCTGGGGTCATGTGACTAGCATGATGTCACATGTATCTTTTAAAGATAAATAAGATAAACGAGGAAAGAAGGAAGAATGTTTGCTGATTTCATCAAAAATCTGTCTCCATTCTAGTAATCTCTACAGAATATTCTCAACTCCCTTCATGGGGGAAACAGCTACAAACACATTTCCTTGGTGTGAAGTTTCCATGTAAAATTCTTTTTTTTTTCTTCCAAATTAATCTCTGGCTACAGTCTCACCATTGACATTACTGGTTCCATGTTGGTGTGGATATAAGAAAATCAATGTGAACAGCTGTTTACCAAGGTTTTGATAGCACTTTCTTGTTAGATTTATTTAATTACAAAAACAAGAGTTCTTCAACTGGTCTGCTTCCTGTCCTATGTGGGGGTGGGTGGGAGTTTCTTGGCATTTAAAAAACTTTTTTAAACAAATGAATGAACTTCCTGCACCAGCTGCAAAGAGTTGATTTTGAAGTCAATAGAATGTCTTACCGGCAACCGAAATGACAATCTTTAAATGCAGGGCTACAGTAAGATAGCATAATAGATCAATCTTTAAAATATTATTCTATTGGGTAGATTGTCACATAGTCTTTTGTCTGTCTCCTTAGAAAAATATTACTTAAAATTCAAATGGAAGCTATTCAGTTTCTCAAGTAATCTATTTTTTTTTTGCCCGACACAAAAGGTTTTAGGAAGTTTAAATCACTTATCCGTCAGTGCTAATATGACCCAGTTCTTATTTCTTCAAGCTCCTGATCTGTCCTGCCTAAAGATCACACTGTTTTCCTCTTCTATGACACTGTGTGGTGGAATCTACCAGATAAAAGCTGTTTAGTTTGGTTTGAGAGCATTACAAGAGCATTTAGGGTAATTTTACGAAGGACCCTTTGATACTCAGAATACAGCCCACACTTGGCCACGCTCCCCTGAAAGCTTTGATTCATGCAGGTAACACACGGAAGAGGTGGTATCTTTAGGATACAATTAATATATTAATCAGGAAAGAATTGACAATATAAGGAGAAAGAAAAATTGAAATAACTGCTGTTAGATTTCAAGAAGAGATCAAGCTATTTTGAACTTAGTTAACTAAGTATCATTTCCTTCATTTGAAATTGTTTAATGGAATTAGCTGCTGTTTCCTGATCAAATAAAGAACAATGCACAAAACACCTCATATTTTCTGACTGTTATGATAATCTATTGAAATGTTCTTTGTTAATTAAGAACATTTTGGATAAAAGAAGATCTAAATGACTTTGACCAATTGATTATATCACAGAACTTAAGAAATGAGCACTTACCACGATCCACTATAATTATGGAAAGAAAATATAACAACTGATTTTAAAATATCAACTGGTCTCATTTTCACTGATCTCATTTTATGGATTTGTTTTCACAGTATTAGTTTAGTTTCATGACATATATCATATTAATAGAAAGAAAGTCCAGGGTCGTAGTCAGCTTTGCTGAGTATCTGAAACGAAGACTCTCACCTTTAAATGCAACAAACCACAACTATCAGTAAAAAGGCACAACAATGAGTCGGTTGAGACTTTGCCACACTTATTCCTGTGATGGCTGAAAGAAAGACCCATTACATATATGATGCCATGTGGGCCAGGCATTTCTTAGGAAATCATAACTAAGCTGGGTACTGGTTTTCAACCAGCCATCTGAAGATCCACAGTTAAGACAAGGTCAAAATATATTTTAATGAAATAATGAAAAATCTTTATCTTTTTCATGGTAAATGCAATCATGGGAAAGGATTTGTTCAGGTGTACTTACAGTATTTCAGATGGATATACATTTTCTACTTTTGTTGTCTTCTCAAAAGAACTTATGACATGGTAAATCAATAAATTTAATAGGTAAGTAAGAGAGTGTAAAATCTATGCACACTGAGGAGCTAAAAACTAAAGCACCCGGATCTAAAACATAATTCATTAAATATGTTCAAAAAATATATTAAAATGCCTGCAAGGTTTAAATACCATTTTAACTTAGTGCTGTACTGAACCAGGCTAATTGTCCTATGTAAAGTTGGATCACCACTATACTCAATTTTAGCACTTGACAAATGCATTTCTTTCAGAAATTAAGAAAACAGACCCTTCTGATAAACTTAACATACCAGAACTAATTTCAGTCATAAATAAGCAAATCTTATTTTATAATACTTTCAGATGTATCTAAGTCAGCTTCTGTTAGACCAACAAATCAGAATTCTTGCAGTCCTTCAAACTATTTTTGAGAGAAACACCCCCCCTCACATTTTACATTACAATAATACAGTTTAAGGTTTTAAGATATAAATCAATATAACCTTGCCCACACTTATCCAGAAAAGGCATATGCTGACAAACCAATCATCAAAAAGCCAGCATAGTCCTAGGCTTAGCAGAGAGATAAGAGTCAAGATCACGTGAAGTATTAGTGCCAGTTTATAGTTTCTTTGTAAGACCACACTTGGAGTATTGCATCCAGTTTGGTTGCCACAATATAAAAAAATGTGCAAAAAGTGCAACAAAGATGGGGACTGGAGGCTAAAACATATATATAAAACGGTTGCTGGAATTGGGTATCTGTGGTCTGGTAAAAAGAAGGATGAGGGGTGAGATGATAGCAGTGTTCCAATATCTCAGGGGTTGCCACAAAGAAGAGGGAGTCAAGCTATTCTCCAAAGCACCTGAAGGCAGGTCAAGAAGCAATGGATGGAAACTAATCAAGGAGAGAAATAAAGAAAATTTCCTGGCAGTTGGAACAATTAATCAGTGGAATGGCTTGCCTTCAGAAGTTATGGGTGCTTCATTATTGGAGGTTTTTAGGAAGAGATTGGACAACCATTTGTCTGAAATGTTATAGGGTCTCCTGCTAGAGCAGGGGTTTGGACTAGAAGACCTCCCAGTCTTCCAATTCTGTTATTTTATTCTGGTAACAAAGAGAACTATAGCTGTCCTCTGTATATTGAGGATCAGATCCTCCTTCAGATTTGTCTATGTTCAGCAGCTACATGAAGACATTGAACAGTTGAAGCTAAGAACATCACAGCTGGTCTGCACCAATCCAGATGATCAGTAGATGGCATCAAATAGCAGCAGTCATTTGGATTTGTGCAGGCCAGCTGTGGTATGCCTTGTCTGTGGGAGAAGATGGAGGTCTTGCTAGATTCCTCTCAAATGCAAAATTGGAACTGAAGCACTGGGGAGGAGAAGGAACATTTCTATACTAGTGATTTATAGCGTCCCCCAGCCATCACTGTAGCAATAAATCACTAATGCAGTCAGGCTTTATGTCGCCATAGTGATGGCTGGGGGACGCTATAAATCGGTAGTGCAGATATGTTCAAGGTTAATCTTTTCCACCTGACATTTTTTTCTATTTGAAATTATCCTCTTATGATGCTTAAAGATGTAGGTATTTTTTTTAAATACTACAAAGGTAAAATTCATTCTGGTATAAATACTACCTCTTTAACAAGGGCTTAATTCTCTTATTTGTAATTATTTGTAATATAAGCAAGCTTAACAATGAGTAAAAGTATTTCCTTGGTCACTTAGCACTTTTATCTATCCCTTGACTGTTTTCCCAATTGTAGCTATTTGATTTTGAGTTCCTAAGAAATAATGCTTATTTTATTTTTATTTTTTAATATGACCTTAAAACATTCGTTTTTGAACAATGCTGAATAAATACGATCACATGGATGGCCATTTTGGAAATGTAAGGATTTTAAAGAAATATTTCATGCTCTTCTGCTTTCTTTCTCCTCTTTGTCTTTTCCCCAGTATCATTCTTCTGGAATCTGTCTAGTTATAACATTAATGCAGAGATAGGGACATCTACTGTATTGGGGAGGAGGTAAAAAGCTCAGTTGGGAGGCCATGACTGTGTGATAAAACCCCTACTATTTTCATGTTTGTTGCCTTTGTGATCCATATAAAATAAGGTAGGGTGTGGTTACGACAGCCATCTTGACTTTGCTCTTTTTCTGACTCTTCCCACCCCAGTGCTGATGTGCAGAGATCTAGCACTTACTGCAATATATTATCATAAATACTATAATCTTATCAAATCATATTGAGTTTCACTGTCACCAAAGATACAAGATCCTTCAAATTCACTAGTCCCTCATCTCTCCTGCATTCAAGTGAAGAAGCAAACAAAACCAATATCTTCTGATTTTACCAAAGCCTACGAGTTAGAATAATGAAAAGTTTGTGCTTGGTGCAATAATTCCAAATGGTCATCTACAGGATGTCAACAGTCATCTTGTGAGAAATCTAGAGATTGAGTCACCAATAAGTGACTTTGAGTGGAAATCTAACTCTTACTCACCTGAACATGCCGCTCCCCCACACATACACAATGTAGTAGAGATGGATAATTGCATTTGGAAATAGGCAAATTAAGCATTCATTATTTATTTATGATAATCCTTATTATTAAATAGTCCCTCCTTGATAAGACCATTAAGTCCAGAATCCTGAGATACCCTCTGCTGTGTATCATTGAATGCCAAATCCCTGAGCAGTAAGATTTAGATCTGAAGTACAAACAGAGTGTAAGTTTTTGCCTGAGGAAAAAAAATGGCTTACTCGGCTTGTGTTGGCAGAGCTGAAGATTCAGGAAATAGATAGGTGAATGCTGAACAATATTTGCCACTGCTGTCATAAAAGCAATGGCCCATTTATTGGAGTAGTGCTTCTCTTTACAATCCTTCACTGAAGGATCGAAAAGCACCCCCACCACTCTTCTTTTAGCCCAAGGACTAAGAAAATTTCCCTTTCTTTACCCACACCTGTTTTCTCAATCTCTAAAACACAAGGTCCAATAGATAGTTGGGGATTTGGACAGGCACCGGGTTAGTCACCACTCTTGAGGAAAACACATACTGCTTGTTGTGTACTCTTGTTATCTCTCAAATGGAGCTTCTTGTTCTTTTAACCATTTGGCGTGGAAAGAGGGGAAGGACAGAACACCCTTGGTGCACTACAAAGCCATCTCTGGCTCCTCTGCTTTGCTCAGTCTGGCAAGGCAGCTTCAGTGCAAAGATGCTTCTGAAAAGAACAATTTGAGGAAGAGGCTTTGACAAGTCTAAGCAAGCATGCGACCATAGCAAAGATTGAAAATAGCCCAGGTTCCAGCTTGTCAAATTTCATATCTGGTAACAAGTGCAATGCCAGCATGCAACACAGAAGAATTAAAGCTAAAGCATACACTCTTCAAAGGTCTTCTCCTCCTACATCAAGAAAGATTCAAAACTCAGGCCTATTTTTTTACTGTTGTATTGTAACATGGAGAAAGGTGAGGAAAAATGAAATAACAGTTGCTTTATGTGTTTACTCGTTTTAAATTATATTGGCCTCATTCTGTTTTTAATGTTCAAATTCCCCTTGTGTTCATTTAAAAATACCTTTTAACCAGATGTCTCGAATCTGTGAGCCAGAAATGTATAAAACCAAGCAATTAACTAGGACCTGAACTGATAACGATTGCCCAATCGTTGGGTACCAATCTCACTCCAGCATTGGCAGAGAAACTTAAGCTTTGGGTTCTTTTCCAGCTGTAGAAGGAAAAGAATATTTTTCCCCCCTAGTGTCCCTGTTCATTTTCTTTTAAACCTGAGGATCTGCTTCTTATGTAAATTGGATAAAAGATGTTGCCAAGAAGCAGAAAGTAAGGTGATATCTTTTTCACTTGTCTTTTTGTCACTGACAGTTTGCCACAGTAAAAGTCTGCAAGTGGACAGTATCATCTGGGCTCACACACTAAGCAGGATTGGGCTTTGTTAATATCTATGTTGAAGACCATCAGGTAATTCCAGGTGTGTGAGCTAAGATTGGCAAAAATATCTTGGAAAAAAAACTGTAGCCAACTACTTTTGTTTCAATGCCAAGAAAGCTATATGGACAAGTCCATGACATTACTAATGTTTGATTTGAATGAGCTTTCTGCCAGTAGCTTTCATAGTAATAACTGAAGCAGTATTTCCAGTACTGCTGTAATTTTCCCCCCAATGCTGTCAACCATTCATTCTGGGTAGGTTCACAATTAAATCTAATTTTGGACAGTGTAAAACATAATTCTTAAAAGAAATAATCTGCTGTTCAGTATAACATTGAATCTGTGTCAGTGATGGAGAAAAACCCTTCATTACTTGGACCAAATACACAATGAGTGAAAAATACTATTTGTGGTATTTCTTAGGCAGATGGCTCTATAGCAGCAGTCCCCAACCTTTCCCGCTTGTCGGCCCAGCCTGGCATGTGGTGGTGGTAGGGAGGTACGTGAGCAGCAGGCACATGCATGTGTGCACAACTCCATTTGTGTGAGCGGTGCACATGTGTGCCTTCCACTTGTGCAAATGGAGATTCACACTGTGAATGGAGGGCGCTTGCACTTGTGTGTGAAGTTCCATTCATGAGAGCCACAGGCACTTGCGCTTGTGCCTGAAGCTCCATTTGCATGAGTGGAGGATGCTTGAGTGGAGGTTGTTTGTGCTTGCTCATGAAGTTCCACTCGTGCGAGCACAAGCATCCTCCACTTGTACAAGTGAACCTTTGTGTGCAAATGCAAGCACCTGCTGCTCACACCAGTAGAGCTTCATGTGCACATGTTTGCCCATTTCTTCTGCAGCCTGGTTTTGAACAGGCCGCAGCCTGGTAGTGGGTCAAGGCCTGGAGATTGGACACTCCTGTTCTATAGTGAACTTCTAAAAAATGACATAAGGAGATGTTTTTTATTAATGCAATGCAAAGCCTTGGTGGAGCAGTGGGCTGATGCCTCCTTAAGTAACACCAGCTGCCTGCAATGAGTGCAGGTTCGAGTCCCACCAGGCTCAAGGTTGACTCAGCCTTCCGTCCTTCCGAGGTAGGTCAAATGAGGACCCAGATTGTTGGGGGCAATTAAGCTGACTTTGTAATAATGCCGCTTGGGGGTGTGTGTGAAAGCCCTAATAAGCAGGCATATACATAGAATGAAGGCTACTGCTAAGCTTGTAAGCCGCCCTGAGTCTTCGGAGAAGGGCGGGATATAAATGGGATTAAAATAAAAATAAATAAATATCTCCTTATTAGTTATAACAGTTAAAAATTAACCGAGTCAAAGGAACGCCATTTGAGAAATACAAATCCTAAACTACTTTCTCTAGATCTGCTATCCCTTGAAATGTAGCAGGTGTATGTTGGCAAAAATTTATGACATCACTAGCTTATCTCCATTGGCCAAGCATACGAGAGAAGGCATGACTTGGCCACTGCAATCAATCAGTGTTTGGGATGTGAGTTCTGTGCTTCCAGTCTTAGCAGTGAATTCTATAATGCACGTGGTTTTCTTTTTTTCAATTGCTTTTTCTCTCCAATTAGGTTTCTCTTTGAAAATATGTTTTTTTTAAAAAACAAAAAACATAAAATGTTCTCATTCAGTTTGATGAAAGATAACCTGCTTTTGCTTTTGATAGATTATTTTTCTGAAAGGAAATATTTCAGTGAAATTATCAAGCACTGGGTGCAAATTTTCATTTTACACTTAATTGTCAGATGGCTAAGGAATGTGTAAATCCATCAACTTTTATTAAATAATCATCCACCTTTTTGCTGCCAGATTTGAGCTGTAAAAATGACCTCTAGTTGGTACCAAAGAACAAATGACTAGTCCAACTCTTTATTGCCATCTAGTGGTCAGGTTACATACAGATATGATAGTTTGACTATCAAGTGGCCTGCCCTTTTCATACCACAGTTAAATTCATGGAGATGATGGGATTTTTCAGATCAAGAAGTTTGAGCTGCAAAATGATGGATGTGTTTCCTTATAAAGTAAGTTCAAAACAACAACATCATAGTTTTATCATTGAAGAAACATTTTAAGAAGAAAATCACTTTTTGAAGGGGAAAACAGTTTAATAGACACGGCTACTTATTAGCATGATCATTTCTTGTTCTACTATTTTAAGTATTGCTAAAGCCAGTGAACAAAAATTGTATTGATCAGAATCACTGTGTTTTTCTATAGATAGTACCTCTTCATTACAATAGCTCCTGCTTATGCAATTCCATTTTGGAAACAGATCCTAATTTATGCTAATTAAAACATGTTTTCGTTTCCCATGTGGTTTCTATGACGAATCAAATGCTTTATTTCTAGACTGCTGTTCTATTTCAATAGGGTGCTTGGTGACAGGCATGCAGTTTGATGAATTAAAATGTCATTAACAAAGCTTTAGAGGAAAATGGTCTATTAGGATTTTTTAAAACTTTTTTTAATGCAAAGTTGTTTGTTTACTCTGGATAAACAATACAGAATCATTATGAATGCAAGTATTATTTCTGTCCAAACCATGTGAACTGACAATAAATAGAGTACAGAATTTTGAGAAATGGCCTGTTACTTAATCATAGATTTTTATAGGAATAGGCAGATGTGATAGACAGATGGGTGGACTAACAGGACTGAGTGTATTATTAGCTGTTCAGACATTTGTTGAATGTCAGCCAAAA